>NW_024343535.1:0-459 GCF_902729225.1 Pteropus medius
TGGCCTGGTGGCATGTCATGGGACGTGGACGGCTTTTGAGGTTTTCTGCTAATTGGTTTTGTAAGCAAGCAGTCTTGCGAGCTTCTGGCTGGGGACATAACTACATACGAAGAGAGTAGAAAGGGCAGGGGGCCAGGTTTCTCTCCAAATAATGAGCCCTCGTGCGTGGGTTCATTCGTTCATTCGTCCATTCATCAAACGTACACAAAGCCTCGACTAAGTTCTAAACACAAAGCCTCGGGGGACACGCAAGAGTGTGAAATGGTGACTGCCACCCACGGGCCACATCTGGCCCACTGCATGTTTTTAAGGGCCAGGAACAAATTCCACACGTTTCGAGAGCTGTTAAAGAAAAGAAAAAAAAGCAAAGAATGCTATCCACAGAGACCGTCTGGTCCACAAAACTTAGACTATTTACTGTCTGATCGTATATAGGTCTTAAATGCTCCTTTTAGAAAC
>NW_024343536.1:0-581 GCF_902729225.1 Pteropus medius
AGCGGTGGGGTGTCCCCGCGGTGGCCGTGGCTCTAACTCATCGGTTTCCTTTCAGGCAGTGTCACCCTCCCTCGGCACCGTATGAAACCGCGCCGGCGTGTCCGGGGCTTGGTCCAGGCTCCCTGCGGTGTCCCTCCCTGGGGACTCTCTTGAGCGGTGGTGGCGTGAGGCCACCCGGGCCGCCTTCCTCGGCTGCGATGTGGGTCACGAAAGCCAGGTCCTTCTCGGGTTCCCGGCCGGCGCTGTGCCGTGTCCCCGTCCCCGGGCCCGCCCGCCCGCTCATCGCCCTTAGTGTCCTCGTTGGTCGCCTCTCGCGCCACTTGTGGGGTCTGCGTTCTGGGAGGACGGGCGGGGAGAAGCCGTTCCTCCCCGCCGCGTCTGCTTCGAGGGTCCCGGCGCGGCTCCGAGCATCAGACGGGCCCGTGGCAAACGCGCCGCCGCCCGCTGCTGGGCCACGGTCACGGGCGCGGTCACGGTCGCGGTCATCGTCGCGGTCACCGCCGCGTCTCCGCCCCGTCGCCCGTTTCCGGGGCCTCCCGGCCTCGACGTCCGGGCTGCGCTTTTCTCACCCAAACTGTTAC
>NW_024343537.1:0-6260 GCF_902729225.1 Pteropus medius
ATCCTAACGCTAAAACTAAAGCTAATCATAACTTTAATTCTAAAGATAACACCAATTTTACATGAAAACTCACCCTAAACCTAATTTCTTTTCCAAACCCTAACTCTAACCCTAACACTAACCAGAAACTTAACTCTAAACTCATACTAAACCTAACACTAACACTAACACTAATCCTAACCTTATACCTAACCCTACCCTAACGCTAAGCGTAACCCTAATTCTAACACTAACACTAATGCCTAACCATAACCCTAACCCTAACTCTAACTCTAACATTAACCATAACCACTTACCTTAGCACTAACTGTAAACCTAACCATAATCCTAAACCTAACACTAACTCTAACCTAAACCTAACCGTAAATCTAACCCAAATACTAATCCTAACTCTAAACTCTTACTCTATCCCCAACCCTATCCCTAACAATAACCCTAAACCTAACAGTAAGCCTACCCTAAAACCTAACCCTAACCCTAAAACTACCACTAAACCTAACCCTAGCTATAACCATAACCTAAACCAAACCTTAACCTTATCTTTACTTAAAACTAACCCTCTCCCTAACCCTTACCCTAACCCTGATCCTTACCTTAAAACTAAAGTTAATCCTAACCCTAATTCTAACTCTAAACCTAACAATAACCTTGACCCTAAATTTTAAACTACAAATAAAACTAACCCTAACCACGTATCCTAAATCTAACCCTAACCCTAACTTTATCTGTAAAACTAACTCTAACACTTACCATAACGCTATAATTAATCTTCAACCTGATCCTAACCCTAAACTAAAGCTAAACCTAAACCTAGTTCTTATCTTAACCTGAACACTAACCATAACCCCGAACCTACTCCTAAAACTGTATCTAAGCTTTACCCCAAATTTTACACTAACAATAACTCTAACATTAACCCTAACCCTAACACTTAACTTAATCCTAATACTAACTCTAACCTAAACCGAATAATAAATTAACCCTTACATTAATCTACCCCTAACCCAATGCTAACCCTAACACTAACCCTAACACTAATGCGATGTCTAACCTCTTACCTTAACACTAACCCTAAACCTAAACCTAATCCTAATGCTACCCAAAACCCTAACATAAACCTAACCGTAACCCTAACTATAACCCTGATCTTATCCATAAAACTAAAGTAAATCCTAACCCTATTTTTAACCCTAAGACTAACAATAACCCTAACACTAAATTTTAAATTAACAATAACCTGACTCAAATCCCTCACCCTAACCCTAACACTAACTCTAAATCAAATGCTAAAACTAACCCTAACACTAACCTAAGCCTAACATTAACCTTAACTCTGATCCTAACTCTAAAACTAAAGCTAATCATAAACCTAATTCTAACCCTAATCATAAATTTTACATTAAAATTAACTCTAATCCTAACTCCTTACACTAACCCAAACCCTAAATCTAAAGCTTACCATAACACTAGCATTAATTCTAACTCTAACCCTACCCCTAACCTAAATCTAACCCTAACCCTAACCATAAACCTAACCCTAAACTAAACTTTAAAAAAAAACCCTAACGGTAACCCCAAATTTAACAAAAGCCTAACGCTAACTCTAACCTAATACTAATCCTAACAATAACCACTTACCCTAAGCATTAACCTAAATATAACTCTAACCGTAAACCTAAACCATAAACCTAACCCTAAATTGTACACTAATTACAACCCTAACCCTAACCCTAATTTTAATTCTAACCATAAACCTAACTTTAAACCTAACCCTAACCCTAACTCTAACACTAACACTAACCTTAACACCTTATTCTAACCCTAAACCTAACCCTAACCTTAACTTGAACCCTAATCCTGATACAAACTCGAAAACTAAAGCTAGTACTAACACTAATTCTAACCTTAATTATGAATTTTAGAATGAGAATAAGAATAACCATACCCCTAACACCTTATCATAAACCTAACGTTAATGTAAACCTAACACTAAACCTAACGGTAACCTCAACCGTAACCCTAAACTAAACCTAATCCTAACCTAACCTCTTCTTCAAACCATAACCCTAACCCTAAACCTAATCTTAAACTTAAACCCTAACTCTAACCGTAACCCTCACTCTAACCTTGATACTAACGCTAAAACTAAAGTTAATCCTAAATCTAATTCTAACCATAACCCTAACCATAACCTTAACTCTAACCCAAACCCTAACCTAAAACTACCCATAACTCTAGCCCCAATCATGAACCTAAACCTAAACTAAATCTGACCCGGACCCTAACGGTAACCCTAACCCTAACCTAACGCTAATCATATTTCTAAAGCTAACCCTAACACCGTACCTTAACACTAACACTAACTCTAAACCTAACCCCTAACCCTAAACCAACCCTGATTCTAACCCTAAAACTAAACTTAATACTGACCCTAATTATAACCCTAAACATAATACAAAGCTTAAACCTAAATTTAAGTCTAAAACTAACCCTAATCTAACTTTAACCCTAATATTAACACAATTCTGATCCTAACCCTAAACCTAAAAATAATCCAAACCTAATTTTAACACTAATCCTAAATTGTACAATAACACTAAAAATAACCGTAACCATAAACCTACTCCTAAAGTAAACCTAACCTGAAACCTAACGGTAGCCCTAACATTAACCTAAAACTAACCCTAACACTAACCCTGACGCTGATCCTAATCAAAAAACTAAAGCTATTCATAACGCAATTTTAACCTTAACACTAAATTTTGCACTAATAATATTCCTAACTCTAACCCTAATTTTAACTCTAAACCTAATCTAACCCGATCCCTAACACTTACATTCACCCTAACCAGGTCCTAACCCTAAAACTAAAGCTAATCCTAATCCGAAGTCGAAACCTTACCCTAATCCTAACCCTAACCCTAACCTTAATCCTAACCCCTTACACTAACTCTAACCCTAAGTTTAAATCCTAACCCTAACCCTAACCCGAATCACTAATCCCGAATAACCACTTACCTAAAACTAACCTTAACATTTAACCCTAATTTTAACACCTACCCTAACACTAACACTAAACTTAACCCTTACTCTAACCTTTCCCGAAACCTAAAGCTAAGCCACAGACTAACATTAACCCTAACACTAACTCTAATCTAACCTAAAACTAACCCTAACCCTACCCCTAACCCTATCCTTACCCCTAACCCTAAACCAAACATGAACCCTAAGACTTATCTTACTCTAAAACTAAAGCTAATCCTAACCCTAATTCTAAACCTAACCTTAAGTTTTACACCAGCAATAACCCAAACCCTAACCACTTACCCTAAGCTTAACCCTAAACCTACTCCTACACTAATCATAACCGGAACACTAATGATAACCCTAAACCTAACGTACCCTAACACTAATCCTAACTCTAACCACTTACACTAACCCCAAAACTGACCCTAAACGAAACCTAACCCCTAGCCTAAACCTACCTCCTCACTTTAACCCTTAACCTATCCCTAACACTAAACCCTAACCCTAATCATAAACCTAACCCAAACCCTGATCCTAAACCTATAACTAAAGCTAACCCTAAGCCTAACACTAACCCTAACCCTGTTTTACGCTATCAATATCCTTAAGCCTAACCATTTACCCTAAAACTAACCCTAACCCTAAATTTAACTCTAAAACTTACCCGAATGTTAACCTTAACCCTAAAGCTAACCATAAACCTGATGCTAACACTAAAACTAAAGGTAATCCTAACCCTAAGCTTAACCATAAACCTATCCATAATTTTAAACCTAAAACTGATCCTAACACTAAAATTAAAGCTAATGCTAACCTTAATTCTAAGATGAACACTAACCTGACCCTACCACTAATTTTTACACTGACAGTAAAACTAAACCTGACCACTTAACGTAAACCTAAACCTATCCCTAATTATTACATTAAATTAAACCTAACCCTAAACTCATTCGAACCTAAACTCTAACACTAACCCTAAGTCTGTTCTTAACACTAAAACTAAAGTCAATCCTAAACTTAATTCTAACGCTAACCCTAAATTTTGCACTAAGAATAACCCTAACACTAACCACATATCCTAACCCTAAACCTTAATCCTAACTCTAACCCTAACTGAACCCACCCGTAACCCTAACTCTAAAACTAATCCTAACTCTAGAATCTTACCCTAACCCTAAACTTAACCTTAACCATAACATAACCCTAACCCTAACTCTAACTTTAAACCTACACTTGACCCTAACCAAAAGCTAAATCTAACCATAACCCTAACTATAAACCGACTCCTAAACTAAACCTTACTTGAACCGTAATGGTAATACTATCCCTAATCCTAATCCTAAACCTAAACCTAACCCTAACCCGACCCTAACTCCAATTCTATCCCTAACCCTAACCAAACAAATAATGATAAATCTAATCCTAATTCTAAACCTAACCCTAAAACTAATCCGAAATCTAAAACTATCACCAACCCTATCCCTAACCATTACCCTAACTTAACACGAACGCTAACCATAACACTAACACTAATACTAACTCTAAATTCTTACCCAAACCTTAACTCTAACCTTAACCCTAACCTAAACATAAGCCTAATCTATTCCTAACCATAATTATAACCTTAACACTAATCCTAACTCTAACCTCTGACCTTAAACCTAACCCTAAACATATCTGTAACCATAATCCAAACCATAGCGCTAAATGTTACCCAACAATAACCCTAAATTTAACCCCAGAACCTAAACCTAACCCTAACCCTAACCCTAATTTAGCTCTAAAGCTAACTCTAACCCTAACCTAACCCTAAATCTTACCCAAACTTTAAAGGTAAAGCTAACATTAACCCTAACACAGATCCTAACTTAAATCTAAAGCTAAGCCTAACCCTAATTCTAACCCTAACTCTAAGTTTTACACTAAGAATAACCCTCAACCAAATCCATACAATAAACTCAACCCTAAAATTAATGCAAATCTTAACTCTAACGGTAAATCTAACACTAACCCTAACTCTAATCTTAACTCTAACACTAACACTAAACCTAACCCTAAACCCTTACCCTACCCTGAACTTAAACCTAACCCTGACTATAACCCTAAACTAATCCAGCCCTAATCCTATCCCTAACAGTAATCCTAACTCTTACACCTTATCTTAACCGTCACCCTAATCATAACTGTAAAACTAACCATAATCCTATCCCAAACCCTAACCCTAACGCTAACACTAACCGAAATCTTAAACGTGACTCAAACACTAACACTAACACAGATCGTTACCCTAAATCTAAAGCTAATCCTAATGCTAATTCCAAACCTAAACTAAATTTTATACTAAGAATAACCCTAACCTAACTGCATTGACTACCCTTACCCTAAACCTAAGGCTTACCTTAACCCCACAATAACCCTAACCCTAACCCTAACTCTAAAATAAACCTAACCCTAACCTTTACTCTAACCTAACCCTAAACATAATCCTAACCATAACCCTTAACCAAATGCTAACCTTAATCTTAACCTTAACACTAATCCTAATCATAATCCCATACCCTAACCCAAACCCTAAACCTAACGCTAATCTTAACCCCAACAGTAACCCTAACACTAACCCTAATGATAAACCTAAACCCTAATCCTAATCAAAACCTGACCTTAAACCTGACCCTAACCCTAAAACGAACCCTAACCATAACCGTGAACTGCTATTAACCCTAATCCTAACACTAATACTACTTATAACTCTAACCTCTTACTCTAACCCTAAGCCTAAATATAACTTTAAACTAACACAAAATATAACACTAAACCTAACACTAACACTACACCTAACCATAACACTAACCCAAAGCCTAACAACCAACTCTAACTCTAAACCCTAAACTTACCCCTATCCTAACCCTCAACCAATCCCTAACTCTAAATATTACATAACAATAGACCTAAGCATAACCCCTGACCCTAAACCTAACCCTAAGCCTAATTTAACTCTAAAACTAACACTACCCTAACCCTAACCCTAATCCTATCCTTAACCATAACAGTAACCCTAATCCTAACCCTAACCCTAACCATAACGCTAAATCTAACACTAACCTAAACCGAACCCTAACCCTAAACCTAAACTAATCCTATCCCTAATCCTAATTCTAACACTAATCTTAAATCTAAACTCTTACACTAAACCTAAACTTAAACATAACCATAATCCTAACCCAAAACATAAT
>NW_024343538.1:0-533 GCF_902729225.1 Pteropus medius
ATATATGATCCAGAGAGCTAGACATATGACACTCTGGTCCATGCATTCTGTCTTGTTAAGATAGCAGCATAGAGGCTACTATGTAATCAGAAGAATTCTTGGAGAGCAAAGATGTGGCATATTTGCCAAGTATTTAAAATGTTTAAATGGCATCTGTTAGATGATAGGCCAGGGCGCATAGTGCCCTAGTCACAGATTCATTCAGCATCAACAATACTAGTTTGAATGGCATTACCTTTCTTGACCAATCTTGTTTGAATGGCATTACCTTTCCTTCTGTACAATGCCTTCACGAGGGTTACGGCAAGGCCATATTGGCCTGGGATTGCTCTCAGTAAATTTTCTCATCACTGGGGAAATCTCAGGGGGAAATATATTCTGCTGCTTGGGATGGAATGTCTATATATGTCAAGGTCCATTTGATCTAACACATGGCGCAATTCCAATGTTTCCTTGATTTTATATCTGAATGATCTGTCCATTGTTGAAAGTGAGGTACCGAAGTCCCCTACTATTATTTAATTGTTGTAGTT
>NW_024343539.1:0-753 GCF_902729225.1 Pteropus medius
TTCTGCCTGGGATGGTCGTAATGGTCCCCGTGGACGCATTCAAAATGAAGAAATGAAAGGCTCAAAGAGCTGATCGCAAAGCTCCTAAGGCACGGAGGGCGACTTCAGACCCACAGCTGTCTGCAGTGTCTCCCAACTGAACTCTTTCCAGCGGGTGACGGCCGCCATGGACGGAGGGGCCAGAGCATCCCTGGGTATGCTGTTGTGGGCGGCCCTGAGGCTGCAAGAGGATGCAGAGACGAATGACACGTAGTTTGGACCTCTAGGATCTCAAAGTGTCAGTGAGTGCTCCTCCAACTTCGCCACCCCAGTACCCGAAGACGACCGGGCATGGCCCTCAGAGCCCCAAGGCCCCGGGAGAGTTGTGCATATGCCGCAAGTGAGCCTTTTCTCGGAAGTCTGCGATTCTGGCTCAAAATGGACGTCAACAGAGAGCTTTTCGCCAAAGCTACCATATACATATAGATACATATATATATTCATCTATATGCATATATATGTATACGGTGGATTTTCGAAGGACCTGTGTGGACCCCTGGTCTACCACAGAAGACAGGCCGCTCGTAGTAACTCCACCTCCCCGTAGTGAGGACACCGGGAGTTCCAGAGCCACAATTCAGCATGATCTCTTTTCATCCCAGAGGCCCCGGGGCTCCTTCCTCAGGCCTCGGCTCCTTCCCGCTTTCCGCTGTGGAAATCAGACTTCAGGACGGAAGCAGACACCTCCCTCTCCCTCACCTTTCTGCCTGGGAT
>NW_024343540.1:0-680 GCF_902729225.1 Pteropus medius
ATGCATGTCATATGGATTTGTATTGCCATACAACAGATTACCACTGATGTAGTGGTTAAAACAATACCAATTTATTATCTTATGGTTCTTAGGTCAAGAGTCCGAAAGCATTTCCAGTAGGCTAAAATGAAGGTGTCATAAGCCCACCTTCCTTCCGAAGGCTCTAGGGGAGAATCTGTTTCCTAGTCTTTTCCAGCTTCCAGGAGAAACGGGCACCTTGACTTCTTTCTTCTTCAAAGCTAGCAGCATAGCATCTTCTCTCTGACCTCTGCTTTCTTCTTGGTATCTTCTCACTCTGACTCTAGTCTTTTATATTATATTGTATTGTATTGTATTGTATTGTATTGTATTGTATTGTATTGTATTGTATTGTATTGTATTGTATTGTATTGTATTACATTACATTACATTACATTACATTACATTACATTATATTATATTATATTATATTATATTACATTATATTATATTAATTATATTATATTGACATATGTGATTACATTGGACCCATCTAGATAATCCAGTATAATAATCATGTCATCTCCAGATCCTCAGTTTAATCATTTCCACAAAGTCCTTTTTACCTGTAAGGTGACGTATTCACAGATTCAGGGTTTTTAGACGTAGGCATCTTTGATTTGGGGGGCGCATCATTCAGCCCACGATAAGGTGAGCAGTCT
>NW_024343541.1:0-312 GCF_902729225.1 Pteropus medius
ATCTCTTTTCATCCCAGAGGCCCCGGGGCTCCTTCCTAAGGCCTCGGCTCCTTCCCGCTTTCCGCAGTGGAAATCAGACTTCAGGACGGAAGCGGACACCTAACTCTCCCTCACCTTTCTGCCTGGGATGGTCGTAATGGTCCCCGTGGACGCATTCAAAAAGAAGAAATGAAAGGCTCAAAGAGCTGATCGCAAAGCTCCTCATGCACGGAGGCCGAATTCAGACCCACAGCTGTCTGCAGTGTCTCCCAACTGAACTCTTTCCAGCGGGTGACGGCCGCCATGGACGCAGGGGCCAAAGCATCCCTGGGT
>NW_024343542.1:0-24597 GCF_902729225.1 Pteropus medius
TGTCCTCTTGTGCTGTTTCAGTGAACCCACCTCCCCAAGGAGTAGCCGCTGTTCCGCCTTCTGTCCCCACCGATGAGTTTGGCCTGTGCTAGCTGCTCTTCTTCTGTTCGGCTTGAGGGAGCACCTTTACATTTCCCCAGAGAAACTTCCTTTATATTGGTGCGAGTCTGTCTTACTGAACCTGGCTCGGGATCGTGGTTCCTGTAACTAACATCTTTTTACCCTTCCGGATGGTTTTTTATTATGTAATATTTCAGAAACACATAATTTAGAAAATAATATAATAAGTGCCTATGCATTTACGCATCAGCGTAAAGAACCCTCGACATTCCGCCCACTCACAGATGCCACGGACGTCCCGCGAGGCCTCCCTCCCCCGGGGCAGGTGCTCGCTGGGCCGGGGCTCCCCTCCCACGGCCGGGGCTCCCCTCCCACGCGAGCTTTTGTGCCTCTAACAGAGATGATTATAGCCACGACGATAAAGCACTGCTTTGTGGTTTTGCCCTTTAAATGTGCATTATTCTGCATCTATTCATCTGCGACATGATTTTTTTTTTAATTCAGTGTTGCGTGTTTGAGACTCACGCGCGCTGATGTGTTTCTCTGGTTCGGGCACTGTAACCACCGCGGACTCTTACGGTGCGTTCGTACCGTGGCTTACCCGTGCATTCCCCTCAAAGGGCGTGCAGGCTGCCGGTAACACTTAGGGGTTCAACAGTACTGTGAGAAAATCTGTGAGCACACGTGACATCTTCTCCAAGATCCATCCTCGCGGCGGGCCGTGCACAGGTTCAGCTTTTCCAGATGTTACCGACCTGCTCTGAGCAAGGAGAAGTCTCACCTGCAGCCCAGAGCAGAGTGTCCACACTGCAGGCCACGCGTGTGACACAGAGCGCATCGTGTTTGCACTCCAGGCCATGCTTTTTATTTATTTTTTATCAGACTTAAACGCTTTTGCCATTCCCATGGGTGTTGGGTCCCCACACCTCCCCTCGGTTTATGACTCTAGCATTCCCGGGACACAGCAAGCGGTGCTAAGTCAGCACAGGGAAAACGTGCGTGGGGAGAGGTCGGGGCCACGAGGTGCAGCCTGCAGAGCCTGTCCCTGTGGAGTCACACAGGGACACACTTAACTCCCCAGCAAGGAGCGGTGACAACACGTGTGAGCTGTCCTCTGCAGGGAGCTCGTCAGAGACCCAGCGCCCGGGTTTTCACCAGGGGCAGGTCACATGGCACCTCTGCCTAGCTTGTCCCCAAGTCCCAGACTCCAGAGGGGGAGCAGGTGCCAGAACAGCTATCGCGTCCGTGTAGACAGTTTAGGCCCCACGAAGCACTCTGGTCACACGGTGATGGGAAGCCTCCCAAAGTCCACGTTCCCAGAGCCAGCCGAGGGCCAGCCTCGGGGACAGCACAGGGGCGGCCACCGCAGCCCGCTATACTAACTCCTTCCTGCACAGGCCTGGGGGCTCAGCCTTCTGGACTCAGGGCCCTGGACAGAGCGGGTCAGGGTGTCGCCTCTGAAGGGCGACCTCTGCTCAGGGCAGGCACGGCCCTCAGCCTACTCAGCCTTCGGTCCAGAAGGTGTGTCCCTCTCTTGGACAAACACATGGCCAGAGCGATGGGGGCTCATGGGAACCCGTGAAGGGGCAAGAACAGGGTGGCCCATCCCGGCAGGAGTCTTTGTCGCAAACGACAGAAATGAATCCTGGTTAAATGCATCAGGAAAAGAATTTATTGAAGGGACAGAGGACACAGAGCTTGGGAAGGTGAAGAGACCAGCGCAGGGGGCAGTGGAGGCGGCTCGTTCCCCTCCACACAGCTCGCAGGCAGGGAGAGTCAGACGGCCTCGCTGGGGTCACTGCCGACCTGGGCTTGGTGGCACGGCATGTCGACTGGGGACAGTCAGTACTTGAAGATGTGGGTGAGCTGTTCCCAGAGGTGACATGCACAGGGGACCATACATGCCCACTGCCCACTGCAGGAGCCCATGAAGGGGACTTGATAGTTGCCTTGGCTCATGGTAAAGAATCTGGAGGCGTAAATGGCAGTAAGCTCTTGAGGTTGGGGTGCTTTTAAGAAGATCTCTCAGCAGCAGGACTTCTGGGCCGAGGCGGGGACGCAGCAGGCCACGCGGGAGCACGCGGGGCGGCAGAGCAGGGACACGCAGGAGGCCGGGCGGCAGCGGCTGGGCTGGCAGGAGGCGGCGGGGGCACAGCAGGAGGAGGCGGGCACGCAGCAGGCGGGCCTGCACACGGGGCGGCAGACGAGGGACACGCAGGAGGAGGGTCTGCAGCAGGACGAGGGGCAGGGGCTGGGCTGGCAGCACGAGGGGGCTGGGCAGGGGGCGGCCCCGGAGCAGACGGGCGCACAGCACACGGGCTTGGAGCAGATGGGTGTGCTGCAGACGGGGGTGCAGCTGACGGGCGTGCAGCTGACAGGCACACAGCAGACAGGCATGCAGCGGACGGGCGTGCAGCTGACGGGCACGCAGCAGGCCGGCTGGCAGGGGGAGGAGGCGCAGCAGGAGGGCTGGCAGCTAGACTGCTGGCTGCACGAGGGCGTGCAGGAGCTGCCGCAGGCTGCTTGGCAGGGGCTGAGCCCACAGGCCGCCTGGCAGCAGGGGCTGGACACGCAGCTCACTGGGGTGCAGACGAGGGTCAGGCTGGGGGCCGGGGTGCAGCAGCTGGGGACACAGCAGGAGGGGACACAGCAGGACGGGGCACAGCAGGAGGGCTCGCAGCAGCTCTCTGGGCACTCGTCCACCTGCCAGGAGGACTCAGTGCAAGAGTCGCAGGCACCGGGCAGGCAGACGCGGCTGGCATAGCTGAGGTCGCTGGAGCCGACGGACAGGGTGGAGGCGGCCATGGCGGGTCGTGGGGCTGGGGGTGAGCGGCAAGAAGGGTGTGTGTTGTGAGTGAGTGTGTGAGTGAGTGGGTGTGTGAGACACTCTGGGACTCCAGGGCTTTTATATCCAGCGCTGGCGTCTGTTGTCCCCACAGGAGCCTCACGTGTCCCCTTCCTTGGTGGTGTCACTGCAGGGCCCGGAAGCCTCATTAGATGACTCAGTTTCCTGCAGGGACCTCGATGAGCCCCTGACTGGTGTTTGGCCCTTGGGGAGGCTGGTGGCAGGGCCACGCTGCTCCTCCTGCAGGTCCTGATGGGCCCGGGGACATGCGTGGCCGTGTTCTCTCGGGTGATGGCTGTGGTGGTCACCAGTGCGGCTGCTTGCCATTGGGCTGGGTCGCCTGAGTCACGCTGGAGACAGGTGCAGCCCCGGCCCTGCGGCTCCTGGGGAGGGGCCTGGGGACAGCCTGTCCCTTCACGGGCGAGGCCACAAGCTGGGCGGGAGCAGAGGGCCTGCGCGGTGAGACCCTCCGCACTCGGCGCCCTGACTCACACGATTCTGCTTTGTTTTCCATCTGTGCACACGCCTGGGCGCCGTGCGGGTGGAGGGTCCCAGGACACAGACGGGCAGTCCTGGGAGTCAGGGAGGGGCAGCGTCCTTCTCACCTCTGCTCACACACGCACGGTGCCCACGCGGGGCAGGGGCCTGGGGTCCCGTGTGCCTTTACCCAGTTCCCTCAGCGAGAGCGGCTGGTGTACCTTCCGCACAAATCACAGCCCGGAGGCTGACGATCCACAGATCCTGCTCGGATGTCGTCAGGGTTACATGCACCCGTGCGTGTGTGTGCACGTGTGTGTGCATGTGTGTGCGCGTGCACATGTGTGCGTGTGCGCGTGCACTTGTGTGTGCAGATGTGCCTGTGCATGTGTCCTCGTGTGTGCACATGCGTGCGTCGTGTGTGTTTGTGTGTATGTGCACATGCATGCATAGGTGCACACGTGCATGTGCGCCTGTGCACGTGTGTGCATGTGTGTGCATGTGTACATGTGTGCGTGTGTATGTGTGCGTGTGTATATACTTGCATGTGTGCATGTCGCGTGCATGTCTCTGATGCGTGTGTGTGTGTGTGTGTGTCGCGTGTGGTTGTGTGTGTGTTTGTGTGCGTGTGGTTCTATGCTGTATTTTCACATTTGTAGATTGTATAACCACAACCACACCGGACACAGAACTGTGCCACCACCCCCAGGCTCCCTCGTCCTCCCTCTCATGCTACCGCCGCGGACGCTCCTCCGTAACCCCTGGCAACCACGTATGTGTTCTCCACCCTTATTGTCCGAGAATGTCTATAAATAGAATCGGACACTGCATCACTTTTTCAGAGAGACTTTTTCACTCAGCACAATCCAGTCAAGCTGCTGTGATGTCACAATTTGGTCCTTTCTACTGCAGGTGACAGTCTGTCGTGTGGACATCCCCGTCACATGACCATCCGCCTGTCCGAGGACAGCTGGGCTGGGGGAAGGCTTTTGAACACACGTTCAGTTTCTTCAGGGGACACAGGGTCGCTCGTGTCACCTGAGTCTTCTGGAGGGAGCCTCGGTGTTTTGTGTCTGTCACAGAATTTGTCCGTTTCACTAGACTGTCAAATGCGCAGCCACGAAGTGCGTCACAGTGTCCCCTCGTTATACCCTCGATGTCTGTGGGCGCTCCGGTGATGTCACACGACGTCGAGATTGGTACCTCCTCCCGTCGTGTCGCTGGCCGGTCTGGCGGGAGATTTATCAATTTTATTTTTCTCGAGGAAACGGTTTTGGATTCTCTTCTTTTTTCTTTCTATTCCCGTCTCTCGCTCTCCACCCTGGTCTTGGCCGTCGCCTCTCTTCTCTGAGTTTAATTTTCGGCTCAGTTTCTTACGGTGGAAGCTGAGGTCATTTATTCTAGAACTTTCTTCCTTCCTGACAAGGACGTTGGGCGTGATAAAACCCCCTTCGGGGACGCGTGAGCAGCTTCCCACGGAATTGGACAAGCGCTCGACTTCCATGCAGTTCTGAATCTTTTCCGCTGTCCTTCCATTCTGCTCGGACCCGCGGGCAGTTAGAGGCCGGCTGCCTTTCTCCACGTTTGGGCCTTTCTGATCTTTCCAATTTAGATTTTCTGAAGCTCGCCGAGACTTGCTTTATGGCCCCAAATACGGTCCGTGTTGTCGAGCGTGGCCCGCCGTGGGACATGTTTCTCATACGTTTAGAAAGCACGGTTGTCGTCTTGGGGGAGGCGTTCTTTAAAGGCCGAATATTTCAAACAGGTGGATCGTCTTGTCTGAACGGCCTCCCTCCTTGCCGATCGCCTCCCTGTTCTGTAAAGTGTGGAGAGGGGACCTCGGAAGTCTGAAACTGCGTGCGAATGCATCTCCCGCTCGGTGCGGCTGAGTCAGTGTCCACGTCACGCGTGTCGAGGGCCCACGATCGGGGCACCAGCATTTAGGGCCAGCCGACTTGTTCGCCGTTGTGCGGGACCCCTGGGGACGCTGTTTCTCTCTGGCAAGATTCTTCGATCGGGTGTATTTTTTATGACGTTACCCTAACCGCTTCAGCTTTCTTGCGACTAATGTGAGCAGGATAGATCTTTCTGTGACTTTTAATTTTTAACCGATTTTCATCTTATATTTAAGGTTCACGTCTTACATGTAACATAAAGTTGGGTCTTTTTTCTTTTTACTCTTTCCGCTAGTCTCTGTCTCTTAATTGGAGTATTTAGACGGTTTCTGTCCAGCGAGATCATCGTCCTCCGGCCTCTGTGTCCCCTCCGTCCACACTGCTGCGGGCAGTCTGATATGCTTGCCGACCTGGCTGCAGGGGGCACGCCCTGTGGGCAGATGGAGCCGGCGGGGACCCAGGCCAGTGCGGCTGGAGAATTACCAAGGGCAAATGCCTTGGTTCATCGCATCCTGAACTTTCATAGAACCGCCCCCCCACCAACAGAGTGCTTAACACTCAGTCCTGCCTCCCCTCCTCACAGCCCTGATGGTGTCACCTGCAGGGTCCTCGGGGACCCCTGCAGCCCCTGCATGAAGATCAGAGCAAGGTCTCCTCCCTGAAGAATCCAAACCCTTCCCCCCGTCCAGGCAGGAGGTCGTCGGGATGTGGTAGCCTGTGGGCCGCCCCTCCGATGCCAACTCCTGGACACTGTCACCATGAAGGTGCCGTGGCAGGATGTGGTTGCCCAGCAGCTCAGTCCCACGGACACCTGTGCAGCTGTAGTGGCCCCAGTCCCAGCACTCGGGTCTACAGCTGCGACCTAGCAATCAGCGTCCGACCACAGCCCCTTGTGTCTCGTTTGGTGATCTGCCAAGTCTCTGAAGGGACAAAGGGAGGGGTCTCGGCGATGCTCTGGGCTGCAGGGCTGCAAAATTAGCCCAGGGCTCTATTGAGGGCTTGTCAGGGGCCAGCGGGCTTTGGGGTTCGAGGCCTCGCTGACTTGTAATGGGGAGAGGGATTGGGCTCTGCTGGAGGACCACCTGGCAGCCAAGCCACAATGGAAAAATGTTATCTCAAAGAAATGTTGGCTGATCTTTACAAATTCATTGAAAAAATCGACATATCCAGGAAACTGCAGGAACTCCAAATAAGATACACACAAAAGATCCACAGACAGACACTTTGCAGTAAAAAGGTTGCAGGACAAAGACAAGGAGAAAGTCTTGAAAGCAGCAACAGGAAAACAACAGGTCACCCACGAGGCAGCCCAGCACGAACCACAGCGGACTCCCCGTCAGAGCGATGAGAGGCGAGATACTTGACGGGCCGAAAAAGATGCCAGCCGGGGATCCTATACCCAGCGAAGCCGTATGTCGATGATGAAGTCAAGTCCCATTCCCAGGTCAATCAAAACGACCATTTGACATCACCAGACTCACCTTATAAGACGTATGAAAAGGGGGCCCTTCAGGCTGAAAGCAGGTGACCCCCGACCAAAGCCCTGATCCACCGGGTAGAACAGGGAGCACCAGTAAAGGTGACTGTGTGATTACAAAAGACAACGCAAATGCGCATTTTCATCTGTTCTTCTAGTAACTGATTTAAAAGCAGTTACACAAAACTACATACACATATGTGTGCACACGCACACACACACGCACACACACACACGCACACATATAACATCGTTGGGCGTACAGTATATAAAAATGCAATGTGTTTGCTGCTGTCGGCACACAGGACGTACACGGAGCAAAGCTGTACGGAGCAAGAACAATGACCCCAGATGGTAACTCAGATCCACAGGAAAGAGCGACGAGAACAGGAAACGTTAGAAAGAAGGTTCGGATCCCAAAAGCTGAACATACGGACTTGCTTCCTTTTCTTCTCTAAACGCCTTAAAAGTCACACAAGTATATTAAGTAATAATTACGGCCGTATACTGTTGGTTTTAAAATGTCTACAGAGGTGCGCGTCGCAGTGAGCCCAGAGAAAGGACAGGAAGGAACACGGTCCATGTGGAAAAGCAGCGGCGTCTTCGCAGGTCGCCGGACAGCGACGCTGAGTCGGAAGCCGATGCCGACAGGTTAAAATACGCTCGGCCCTAGAGCGACACGAAGGAAGAGTTTTTAAGATATAGTGAAAAATCAGCAAAGAAATCAAAATGCTACGTTGGAAAATATCCACTAAGTGCAAAAGAAAGCCGTGGAAGAGGACGAGGGGACACGGCCAGGAGCCACGCGAGGCCGGGGAGGCGGCCGGGCAGCCGGCCGGTCCGCGGGGCCACGTGACCACCGCGCGCGCAGTGACCGCGGCTCCCGGGCAGACCGGGGCTCGTGCCTGCGGCCTGCGGCCTTGTTCCCGCCGCCTGCGGCCTCGTTCCCGCCAGCTGCTGGGCTGGTCGCCTCGCTTCCTGTGCGTCCAGGAAAACCGCCCTGTGCCGTCGCTCACTCCCGCACACTGGTTCTGACACCAGCCGCGCGCGTTTCCTCCCACGCGACCTCTTCTCCGGCACAAGCCGGGCGTCCTGCGGTGCGACGCGATTCTATTCCGACATCACCCAGAGTCGAGAGCCCAGTGCCACAAGACTGCCCCGCGCTGCATATGCCATTCGCGAGTCGCAGGTGTCCAGGTCGCCCACAACTTCTGTCCTGCTTGGCCACAAATCAGAGAGATTCCTGCCACCACCTCCTCAGTTCAATGAATGACTCCCTAGAGGGGCTCACAGAACCCAGGAGAACAATGTCATGGCTGTTGCTCGTTTATTGCCAAGGACAGTTGAAACGATACAGATAAATAGCCAGGTGAAGAGATTCACAGCGTGAGGCCCGGAAGGGTCCTGAGCACAGGAGCTCCGTCCCCGTGGGGTTGGGGTGCATCGCTCTCTCAATGTGCGGATGTGTCCACCAGCCCGGAAGCTCCCTGAATCCCACACTGCTGGCAGTTATGGGGCTTCCTCTGGTGGGCACCATCCACCACACCTCCACCCCCAACCCCGCTCCCCTCTGCAGGGTGGGGGCGGGGCTGAGAGCTCCCAGCCTCTATCACGGCTCATCTTTCTGGTGACTAGCCCCGACCCATGAGCCACCCAGAGTCACCTCGTTAGAACAAAAGATGCTCTTGTCACCCAGGAAATGCCAACGGATTTGGGACCAGAGTCAAAGATCAAACATTAGAACTACAGGTGCTCCTAGTGCACCCATCACTTAGGAAATTACGAGGGATTCCGGAGCTCTGTGTCACAAACCGAGTCAAGGACAAATATCAGCAAGAACTGAAGGTGCGCGCGCGCGCGTACACACACACACACACACACAATTTCACAATACTTATTGCTGATTCATTAACACCGAACTCGCTCCCACAGCAACGTGACTCATGCCTGAGTGAAGCTTGTCTAACATTCTTGTCTTCTCTGTAAGGGACACCACAGCCTTCTTGCACTTAGGAGGCCATTTTAAACAAGAAAATCACCAATAAAAGCACCAAAATGTAGAAAATGCGGCGCTAAGCAGTAGAAAAGAACCCTTGTCTGTAGTATGAGCCAAAACTAGACGGCGGAGCGGTGCTTCATTCGGCCTCGGCCGAGAACGCGCACGCACGCTGGGACATCAAACATTGGGGTGCTCTAGCCACGCCCATAAATAACTGTGAAAGCACGAGCGCTGACTTTGGGGGTCGCACGTCACTTTAAGCAAGAAGGTGAATTTGCAAGTACAAAATATGTGAATAATGAAGATTCACTATATATCGATAATAATTTAAATGTGAATAAATTAAGCAATCCAATCATAAGGCGAAGATTATTAGACCAGATTAAAAAAAAAAGAAAAAAACAAGATTCGACCATATGCTCTCTACAGGAGAACCCATTTGAGATTCAAACATGCAACTAGATTGAAATAAAAGGAAAGAAAACAATATATTTTGCAAACAACAATCACAAGAAAGCTGGAGTGTCCACACGAACAGATAAAATAGACTTTAAAACAATATTGTTAGATAAAGAGGGACATTCTATCATGATAAAAAGGTCAAGAACATGTAACAATTATAAACATATACGTAAATAACAACAGAGCACCAAAACGCATGAAGCTAAAACTGATAAAAACGAAGGGAGAAGTGTAGAATTCAAAAATATTAGTCGAAGACTTCAATGTCCCCACCTCAGTAATGGACAGAGCAGCTGGACAGAAGGCCGACGAGGAAGACGCGGGCGACACCGTGAACCAGCGGGATCTAACCGACATCTACAGACCACCCCGCCCGGAGCAGCGGATCTCTTCAGAAATGCACATGGAATATTCTGCAGGACAGAACGAATGCTGGGACATAAAACAAACCTCAATACATTTTTAAAAAGAAAAAAAAGTAAGGATAGAAATAACACAAAGTATGTTCCCTGACCGCAAAAGAATGAAATTAGAAATGAATAACAGGAAAAAAACTGAGAAAACTCGTAAATATGTGGAATTTAAACTACACATTTCTAAAATAACCAGAGTCAAAGCAGAAAACAAAAGAGAAATCACAAAATACTTTGAGATAGGACCAAGACATTTGCGGCTCTGAGCACCTGTATCGAGAAAGAAGAAAGGTCTCAAATCAATAACTGAAACTTCCGCTTTAATACACGGAAGAAAGAAGGAAAAACTAAGCCTAAACCAAACGGAAGGGAGGCTAGATAAAAATCAGAGCAGAAAGAAAGAAAATAGAGACTAGAAAACCAATCGCGAAAAATCAACGAAACCAAAAGCTGGCTCTTGGAAAAAAATCAACAAAATTGACAACCTTTTAGTCACATCAATCACAAAAAGAGAGAGAGAGAGAGAGAGAGAGAAGACTCAAATCACCAGAATCAGAAACCAAAGAGGGGGCATTGCTAACAATCTTGCCGAAAAAGAAAAAAGAATTATGGAGAAATACTATGAATAATTACATATCGATGAATTAGATGAATGAATACTCGGGAACGAAATACCAAAGAACAAAAAAATTGCCAAACTAATACCCTGCAAGCTGCAAAACATCATTTCCGGTTTTTTTAAGGTGGGAAAACCTCCTATGGTCACGGATCAGAAGACTTTATATTGTTCAGACGACAACACTCGCCCTGTCTGGCTGCATATTTATCGAATCCCTGTCAGAATCCAAGCTGACGTCTTAGCAAAGGTTGACCAGTTGGTTTTAGAATTCACGTGGAAAGACGAGGAACACAGAATAGTCAAAACGATCTCGAAAAAGAGCAAGCACTTCCCAATTTCAGCATTTACCACAAAGCTACAGTAATCAAGACAGGCTGGTACTGGCATAGAGATAAACGATATATCAATACTTATTGATTTATCAGTGGAATAGAATTGACAGTCCAGAAATAAACCCGTTCAGCTATGGATTTCAACAAGGTGCCAAAAACATTCAATAGGAAAAAATAGTCTCTTCTGGGACAACTGGGCATCCACATGCAAAAGGATGACCCCTCCCTTCCGCCACATCCAAAAACTTAACCCAAATTAATCAAAGACCTAATATAAGAGCTAAAGCTAGAAAACTCTTAGGAGAAAATATTGGGCTAAATCTTCGTGACCCCAGATTTGGCACTGGATGCTAAGACATGGCACTAAAAGTATAAGCAAGAAAGGGAAAAAAACAGATAAATCTGACTTCATTAAAGTTAAAAGGTTTTGTGCTTCAAAAGACACTATCAACAAAGTGAAAAGACCACTCATAGAACGGGAGAAAATATTTGCAAACCACATACGTCATAATAATCTAGAATATGAAGAATTCTTATAACTCATGAACTCATCCGGTTAAAAACTGGGCAAAGGACTTGAATAGATATTGCTCCAAAGAAGACACACAAATGGTCAATACACACATGAAAACATACGCGACATCGTCATTCATCAGGGAAATGCAGACCAAAGCCCCGGCGCGGTACCGCTCCAAGCCCACGAGGGCGCCCGGAGTGAAAAGTCCGTTGATGACAAGTGTTGGCGAGGACGCGGGGAAGTCGCAACCCGCGGCCCCTGGCGGGAACGTCAGGCGGTGCAGCCGCTTGGACGACGGCGGCGGCTCCTGAAAGGGAACCGGGGAGTCGCCACCATCCCTCACCCGAAGGCCTCGAACACATACGCCAAACGCCAACGAGACCACGAGTGCTGACGGCCACGCTAGTCGCAGCGGCCGACGGCTGGAAACGGCCCATCAGCCGGGGAGGGTAAAGGAACCGCGGCCAGCGCCTACAGCCTGGCGGCCCACGCAGCGGCCCACGCGGGGCACGAAGCGCTGGGGTGCTCTGCCACACGCGCACCCCGGACTCGGGCTGCGTGGAAGCCACGCCCTGCGCGACTCCGTTCCCGGGGGATGTCCGGGCCAGGCGGACCCACGTGCAGCAGGCGAAGGAGTCGTTGCTCTGCGCTCGGGCCGTCCCAGTAAAAGCTCCAAGCCCCGTCCCGGCCTGCGACCCGCTAGCACGCCAGAAACTGCCAGAATGAACCCCGAGCACACGGCCACACAGGCTCTGCCTGCACACGCACGGCGACGGGGACCTCGCCGCCCATCGAGGCTGCCTCTGCGGACCCCAGAGGTCTAGGAGACCTCGCCCGCCCGGTCGGTCTGCACGCTCTGGCCCCGAGGACATTGGCCACGAAGGTCGGAAGGGTCACTGACCTTTGGGGGAAGACTGGGAGCTTTCAGGGTTACGACGATGGAAAATTCTTCAGGGAAGACGTCGCATCTGACGAAAATCCTCGACGCGGGGAAGCTCATGGCGTGCGGGGCGGCGGCCGAGAGCTGCAGTCCCAGTGCGCCTTGAACCCGCGCCACGCGGATCCCACGCGCGGCGCCGTCCGGAGGGACCGCCTCTGCCAGGATGTCCAGGGGCCGCAGGTCTGCGTCAGAGAAATCACAGCGGTTACGCCAGGACGCCGCGGGCGCCCGGGGCGGCGGGCGCAGCTCTCAGCCCGGGGCGGAATCCTCGCAGGAGCCCTACGGGCTGGTGTCACGACTGTCCCCGGCCAACCACCCCCGGGCCTGCCCGTGACCTCTCCCGGCCACCTGCACAACCAGGAACGCTGCTGGGAGCGCTGGGCACAAGGAAGGACCAGTCCCAGCCCCGGCCCCAGGGAGCGTGCAGCCCCCGCGGAGACAGCCTCACGCATGGCGTCCCTGAGCGCCCAGCAGAGCTGCCATCGCCAACCAGACGCCCGGACAGACAGTGGTCCCCGCAGCTGAGACCGACCGAGCGAGGAGCCGTGCCAGGCGCCGTCTGGCGGTTACAGACTTCGGCTGGCTCCGTCCTCACGGCGCTCCGTGGACCAGGCCCCCTTCCCGTCTGTGCTGGGACCGACACCACTCCGCGCTGGCAGTGACAGACGGCTAATATCTAGGGGCATCTGCTAGTTTCCAGGTGCCCCCCGCAGGCCATCTGAGTCTACTTTGCCAACGCCCGGCCCAGGCTGTTGTCACAAGGGTGCGATGAGGTCCCTGCCCCGTGAAACCCTCCCAAGGCCTCTCCCCTGTGAAGGGGGGCAAGGGCACGAGTGACCAGTCAGAGGGGACAGCTCCCTATCCCCACACTGGGGCCTGAGGCACACGGCCCCCAGCTGCAGTCACGTTGCAGCAGACCTCAGGCAGACGCATGTCCCTGCAGCCCACAGCAGCCCACAGAATGATCCAGAAACCCCCAGGACACCTTCGCTTAGGGTTGAACCAGGGATTTTCCTTGAAGTGGCAAAGGCTGTGGCCCAGATGGGCTGTGGGGAGTCTCGGGGTCACTTCCAGCCTGAAGAGGGACCGCACGAGGACAACGGCCAACACTCCATTATTGCAGGAAGCAAAGTCAGGGAGGACAGTGGGGACAGTCGCTGCTGGAGAGGGGTCCGTGGGACCCACGGTGTGCGGGCCTGAGCGACGCCTCGGCGTGACCTCTGGGGACGGCGTAGGACAGGGCCACAAGCCCGCCCTGTGATGCGAGGATCGTTTCTTCATAGTTTATGTTGCGGGCACCAAAACGGTGGGGCGTGAGGGGACACGTCCTTTCCCGGGCCGTGAAACAAGCTGCCCACAGAGCGGGGGGGATGAGTCGGACACGACGGCGCCCCGTCCTCTAACGTGTCCGAATGTCAAGGGCAGGGTCACCCTGGAGGCAGCCGTGTCGGGAGCGGGGGTCCCGGACAGTCGGCATCTGAGGCGGGGGAGGGGTCTGCACTCCAGGAGCCTGACCTTGACCCCAGCTTCGGCCTGCTCTGGGCGTGGGGGTCAGATTCCACACCCCCTGGGGTCGTGCCCATTGGGGTCCCTGAGGAGCTTGGGGCTCTGAGTAAACACTGTGCCCCTAAATCCCTCCCCAAAGGCCGTGAGACAGCGGAGCCCAGTGCTACCTCCTAGTCTCAGCCATGTCCCCCCAGGGTCCAGCTCCTCCTTCAGGAAACGCGGGTCCTCCTCCAGGCGAGCTGCCCAGCTTCCGGAACGTGCCTTGGCCTGGCCAAGCCCCAGGCATGGGGAGTTCGGGCCCGTGAACAGTGAGGGGGACCCCGAATTCAGCTCATCCCAGTGGGAGCCTCTCCCACGTTGTTTGATTAAAATGGCACTTGGGCCACACACCACGTCTGCCTCTGCCTTGGCCGCGCACACGTGGGAGGGTTTGCAGGGTTAACAGGGGCCGAGGATTCAATACACTCCTGGAGCAGCTCCCGCCGGGGCTGTGTGTACGAGGCCCGGAGGACAGTCAGACACGCGGGGGACGACGTTCTGCCACGTAATTCCAGTCGCTTTGACATGTCCACCTGCTGCATCCACCCTGAGAGCTGGGTCAACCGGACAGTGGCCGAGCCACACACGCAGGGCTACAGGGCCGGCCAGGCCTCCCAGCCATCGACCCAGAACGGCCAGGACGTGCGTGGCCCAGGACTGCCAGCTCCCCCGACTTCACCCGCACTTCCAGTTCAGACTGAGCCAGAAAAGCCAGCCGTGCTCTCCTGAGCGGTCACACAGGAGCCCCGAGCCTGGTGACCTGCCTCCAGCCTCCCCACTGTGCGGCCTCCCTGGGGCTCACGGAGCCCCCCTTCCCGCTCAAACTGAGCCTCTCCCGCCTGTCGGAGCCTCTGCCCCAGCCAGGGCTGCCGGCCGACCCGCTCCGGCCCTGGGTAAACGCCTTGGCGTCTCTCGTCTGGGTGGTCTTCCCAGGTGCCACCAAGACTTTTTGAAACGGCAGCTTCAGAAATAAACAGCCGTCGCTGTCCAGTGCCTACGATTTAGCAGAGGGAGAGAGAGCCACAGAGACACTGACCGAACTCGGCCTCGAGGCCTACGATCCACGGTCGCCGAACCTCTCTGAGCCTCAGTTTCCTCAACCGTAAAACGGGAGGAGGTGACACCCGGTCAGGCCCGGCTGAGCTGGAGAAAGGGCTGAGCCACCAGGCGTCAGAGGCGCCCACCGGCCACAGAAGGAGCAGAAGGAGCAGCGGGGACGGTGGCCGTTACGTGGCAGCATGAGCAGAGGCTGGAGCAGAGGAGGCCCTGGCCCCCAGCGGCCTCACGGAGGGACACGGAGGGTGTCATGTGAGGGAGCCTAGGACAGAGCCCCCTGCAGGGAGGACGGCGGGGGGCAGGGGCAGGAAGGGCTGGGAGTGGAAAGAGTCAGCATCAGAGGCGGAGAAGCACCTTCGAGGTCCCGTAGGGAGGCGCTGGGCCAGGGACACGGATGTGGCCGGCGGGGGTGGGGGGTGAGCAGTGCCCCAGCTGTATCCCAAGCCTGGTGTGTGGCAGGAGGCCGAAGCGTTTGTGACCGCCAGTAGCCGGGTCTGACAGGTCACATGTGGGCTTTCAGTCAGGAGCCAGGCTTTGTGCACCCCAGATCTGTTCCCTGGGGAGGTGGTCCGTCTGCATGCAGCCGTGATGACTGTGGCTTCCGGGAGGGGCCGGCTGCCTTCGCTGGGGGCACAAGGGGAGCCGCAGGCCCCTCGGCCAGGGGGCGCCCGGCCGTGCTTCAGAGGGTCCCTCCACGGGGTTGGGCGGGGAGGGAGGACTGGGGGGCCCATCATGTGGATTGCGTTGATTTAAACTCTGCCCAGGGACCGGGAGCAGTTTCTTTCCGGAAGGTTAGGTTAGGGTGGTGGAGGGCTGCCCGAGGGGACCGTGGCACAGACCCCGCAGTCCGAACGACAGAATGGTGCAGTCTGGGCCCAGGACGAGGCAGGAGGAGCGGCGAGGAGGCCAGACCCCGGAGCTCGAGGGTCCTGCAGGTGAGCAGAGTGACACGCAGGGGAGCAGGGACGGGCGGCGGCGGGTGCCTGGGGACAGGAAAGCCGGCCTCTGAGGGGCATCGGCAGTTCAAACTCCTCCCCAAACAGCACGCACCGCCGCCAGCTCCGGGGGGCGGTGGGGAGAGGTGAAACCCCCCAGCCAGAGGCAGCGTTAGGGGCCGTGCGTGACCTCCGTCACGGAGGGTCTGACAGCCTCAAGGGACATGGAGCGTCGGTACATTTGCTCACGTCAAAACGGGACTGTCCACTCGGGAAGGACAGCTCGGGGGTGCTGATGGTCACAGCACAGGACGGGACAGGCGTTTGCCACGCTCGGCACTGACAAGGGCCTAGGAGACATGGGGAACCCCTGAGAACCTCCAGGAAAACGCTCCCGTCCACAGGAGTCAGCGAAATGCAAGGAACCTCCAGCCGCCAGGCACGTGACCCGCCAGCGGGGCCAGGACCCGAGCCCCACGCGCGCCCGTCTGCCTGCGCCCGACCGAGACAACCTGCACTCACGCCGAGTTTTCCTCCTGGGAACACAACAGGGAAAGACGCTTGAGCCAACTTTAAGAGTGTTGTGAGCTGAGCAATGGCCCCTCAGGCTAAACCACCTGCTGCGCGTGGCCCGGAGCCTGCGCCTCTGGCAGCAAGGAAGGGGCGTGTGCGCCCACTGCTGGGCCAGCACTCGCCTGGCCGGGGTATAAAAGCCAACAGCCCAGGCTCCTCACACACTCACACACACACTCACTCACACTCACACACTCACTCCCTATCCCAGCTCACCTCCAGCCCCACGACCCGCCATGGCCGCCTCCACCCTGTCCGTCTGCTCAGATGACCTCAGTTACGGCAGCCGCGTCTGCCTGCCCGGTGCCTGCGACTCCTGCACTGACTCCTGGCAGGTGGACGAGTGCCCAGAGAGCTGCTGCGAGCCCTCCTGCTGTGCCACCTCCTGCTGTGCCCCGTCCTGCTGTGCCCCCAGCTGCTGCCAGCCTACCTCCTGTGTCCCTAGCTGCTGCTGCCAGCCCATCTGCTACATCCAGACCTGCTGCCAGCCCTCCTGCTATGTCCCCAGCTGCTGCACCCCGGCCCCCAGTCTGACCCTCGTCTGCACCCCAGTGAGCTGCGTGTCCAGCACCTGCTGCCAGGAGGCCTGTGGGCTCAGCCCCTGCCAAGCAGCCTGCGGCAGCTCCTGCACGCCCTCGTGCAGCCAGCAGTCTAGCTGCCAGCCCTCCTGCTGCGCCTCCTCCCCCTGCCAGCCGGCCTGCTGTGTGCCCGTCAGCTGCACACCCGTCAGCTGCACGCCCGTCAGCTACAAGCCCGTCAGCTGCACACCCGTGTGCAGCACACTCGTCTGCTCCAAGCCCGTGTGCTGTGCGCCCGTCTGCTCCGGGGCTGCCCCCTGCCCAGCCCCCTCGTGCTGCCAGCCCAGCCCCTGCCCCTCGTCCTGCTGCAGACCCTCCTCCTGCGTGTCCCTCGTCTGCCGCCCCGTGTGCAGGCCCGCCTGCTGCGTGCCCGCCTCCTCCTGCTGTGCCCCCGCCGCCTCCTGCCAGCCCAGCCGCTGCCGCCCGGCCTCCTGCGTGTCCCTGCTCTGCCGCCCCGCGTGCTCCCGCGTGGACTGCTGCATCCCCGCCTCGGCCCAGAAGTCCTGCTGCTGATGGAGCACCACTCCCAGGACCCGCAGGCTCCAGGAATCCGCCTCTGCACCAGCCCCTGGAAGCCCCGGGCATCCCAGCTTCCTGGGCCCGCCCTGCCCAGGCACAGCTCAGCCCCCACCTCCTCTGGGCAGGAGGTGCTCTCACAGCTCCTCCCCTGCCTGTGGCCCTCGGGTGCCCTGGCTGTGCCACACAGGCCCCCTCGGTCCAGGCCACGTCCCTCCCCTGGTCATGGGCCCTGGCCCTGCGCAGAGCAATGTCACTCGTCCTCTGAGCACCGATAAAAGCTCTGCCCTCCTCAGTGGCCTCCACGCTGATCACACGCACCTGGCGGGGGGCAGTCGTGAGGCCTGGGCCCCTCCTGCCATTCCCCGCTTTGGAGACTTGGGGGCTTTTTTACGCGACACCTGCAAACTCAGGTCCACCTCGTGCCATCATTCCGCTGTTTAACCCCCACCCCAGGTCCTGCAGGCTCCATGGGTGCATCCTGGGCTCAGAGCCCACAGGTCCGGTGGCAGAGAAGTCGCCCCTTCCAATGGCACAGGTGCGGGCTGTGCGCGGGCCGGCCAGGCGCAGTGAGGACGGTACAGGGGATTCGGGGAGCCTCGGGCAGTCGGCTGGCCCGGGGCGCGGACCGTCCCCCCGGGATGTCTGGGCGTCCTGGACTCACACACGCACTCACAGACGCCGGACGCCCCGTGCCCCTAGCACAGGGCCAGCAGCTGGGGCGCAGAGGGCAGAGGCCAGGACGCCGCCTGCGGAGCTCCGCCCCTGGGCTGGGCCAGGGGGGCGCAGGCTCGGGGAGACCCCCAGGCAGCCCCCCAGGCAGCCACGGCGTGGAAAGCCCAGAACGCGCAGGAGAAGGGCCGAACCCCAGGGCGGACGGCGCATGCGCACATGCGCGGCCGGATGCGGGTTCGCACGCGGCTGAGCGAGTCCGAGCCTGGAACCGCAGAGAGAAGCGCGCAGGCGACGGTGACGCCACAACCGCCTCACCGACCGCCGCGCCGCCCGAGAGCTGACTTCGTAATACCGGCACCGACGCACAGCGCGCGGGCTCGCCGTCCCCTGTCTTTGCCAGTCTAAGGAAAAATATCTCGCCATTACTATTACTTTTTTTTTTTTTGGCCTACGCACATGGCATCCGCAAGTGTGGACGCACCATTAATGATTTACGCAATACCAGGTGGACAGGCACGTAAAGTCGCACTAGCCTTGGTTATCACAAACGCCATCGCGGTGGGGCTCTCGTACACCCGTGTGCACTGCTGCACCTTTTCGTGGGGCTTCAGTTTCTCGGAGTGAGATTTCCGGGCTGGAGAGTTTGCCAATTTTAAATTCTGAGAAATACTGACAAATGTCCTTAAAAGGGCTTTTCAAAAGAGCGCCTGGCGAGAGTGATGTCAGAAACGGTAGGGGATGGGGAGCTCTCAGCCCCCAGCCACGCAGAGACGCCGCAAACGCTAGCAAAGCTGTCAGAAGCAGCTTTAGCTGAACTGCGAATAATGGTCAAAGGTTCACAGCAACCGAGCGAAGGCGCCATCAAGAAGAAAAGCGCCCGCGGCCAGGTGGAAGGGCTCTGGGTCATTTTAGCAGACCCTCGCCCCGATCCCCCGACCCCGGCCCCGCAGCAGTCTTGAAGATGCCAGCCTGTGCGCCTGGAGGGGGCTCCTGGTGCCACAAAGAGCACAGCAGACCTTGCCTTAAAAGATGTGGGGTTGTCTGTTTGAACCTGTCTGGTGGCTTCTTGAAGGCCGCACACGAAGGGCTTGACTTTCTCGTGACTCAGAGATCTCTCAAGGCATAAGAGCAACTGCATGGACAGTGTTTGTCCAATGAGCCCATCGAGGCACCCGGGGAAAGCGCATCAGTCATGGCAAACAGAAGACACCAAAAAAAGCCTGGAATGAAACGCTAGGGAATGAGATGCTTTGAGGAATAAGGGTTTCGAAGATTCCACCAATTCCTAGGAGTCTAGGGGGCCCCACATGTACCTACGAGGGAGGTGCATGCTCGGAGAAGACCTGAGAAGACCCTCGTGCTCACCTCTGGCTGGACTTCGAGCTCAGAGCGAGCAGGAAGTGAAGGTGAAGGAGCAGCTGGAAACTGCCTGGCTGAGGGGTGAAGGCGCGCCCCAACATGCAGAGCGAGCCGCGAAGTCTGGGGGAGACAAAGAGCACAGTCGTTACAAAAATAGTTTGGAAGAGCTGTTAAACACACGAAAAACAAGCTACAACAATAAGCAACAAGAAACTATAGGGAGGGAGGAGAATCTGATAACCAGAATTATCACATTATAATAGTAAAATGTCCAGTTCGCAAGAAAAATCATGAGGCATGCGAAGTCCAGGAAGCGAACCTACTAGACAAAGCCTTTAAATCAACTCTATGAACACACTCTCGGAGTTCACCATGGACAAAGAGGTAAGAGGAACAAGAGACTGACATCTCACCAAATGGAGAATATCAATTAAGAGAGAGAAATAAGAACAGAATCCAAGGAGAAATTCTGGAGTTGAAAAGTATAATAATTGAAATGAAAACTTCACTAGAGGAGCTCCAAGAATATTTGAGCAGGCAGAAAAGAGAGTTCGTGGAAGTGACGATTCAGTTAGGTAAACTAAAATACTCCAGTTTGAGAAGCAGATAACAGAAGGAAAGAATGAAGATAAGTGGGCAGAGCTTAAGGGATCTGTGGGGCACCATCAAGCACAACGTGTGCTAAACTGGAGTCCCAGAAAGAGAGGAGAGGGAGAAGGGAGCGGAATAAATGTTTAAAGATAGAATGGTCGAGTTCCAGTCAAGATGGCGAAGTAGGGACACGCTGTGCCCACCTCTCACGACCACATCACAATCACAAGTAACCTACAGAACACCCATCATCGGGAGTTGCCTGCAGCCTAGCTGAATAGAAGCCCTACAACTAGGGACACACAGAGGAGGCCACCTAGAGACTGGTAGGAGAGGCAATGTGGATCGAGCTGATCCCATACACGCTTGTGGTGGTCGAGCATCAGAGGGACATCTTAGCGGCAGAGGTCCCCCTGAAGATTGAGGGGTCTCAGCCCCACAACAGGCTTCCCAGCCTAGGGTTCCAGTGCAGGGAAGAGAAGTCCCTGTAACTCTGGCTGTGAAAACCAGTAGAGATGGTGGATGAGTGGACGGAGGGTGGAGGGAGTCGCAGATGTTTCTCTTAAATGGCCCGCGTGCAGACTTCCCGCTGACGGACTCAGTCACTCAGCTCCAGCACTGGGACACCTGCTCAAAGGGCATCAGGGACGTGCAGGGAGGAACTGAGTTGTCTGGCTTCAGTGAGAGGGCTGGAGGGGCAGCTTTCTTCCAAACAGAAGTGCTGGCAGAAGCCATTTTTCCTTTGTTGGGCCCTCTTCCTCCTGGCGTCCCGACACAGGCACCACCATATCTGAGTCTTCATCATCCTGGCTGACACTGCTCCCCCTGCCCAGCTGATTCCCTGAGACCCCATCCCCACCAACGTGCAGGCCACCTAAGCTGCTTCCAGTGACTTTTCCATACAAACGGACTGTCTTGGCTCATTCTGTGGACTTTTCTAAAATGTCTCAAAGGTTCTCAAACCCTAAACAAGCAGCATGTGGCCTCGGCGTGCCCCATACCTCTTGCTAAGCAGCCCCAAGCCCGGTTTGTTGAAGCATTATTTATAGTGGCCAAGATATGGAGGAAACTTGGATGTCCATCAGCGGAGGAAGGGATAAAGAAGAGGTGGCACATATAGGTATACGATGGAATATTACTCAGCCATAAAAAAGGAATGAGGTCTTGCCATCTGCAACAACACGGACGGACCTAGAGGACACTGCACTGAATGGAGTCAGACACAGAAAGATAAATGCAATACGGTCTCACTTACATGTAGAATCTAAAGAACAAAATAAACGAAACAGAAACAAACTCACGGATGCCGAGAACTTTTTGATGGTTGCCAGGCGGGAGGGGGTTGAGGGGTGGGTGAAAGGGGGAAGGGATAAAGGACAACAAACTGGTAGTTACAAAATCATCGTGGGGATGTGAAGTGCAGCATAGAGAATATGGTCGATAACGTTGTCACAACTACGTATGATGCCAGGTGGGCACTAGATTTATCGGGGTGACCACTTCGTAAGGCATATAAATGTCTAATCACTATGTCGCATCCCTGAAACTAATACAATATTGTATGCCAACTGTAATTGAAAAATTTTTTAATTATTTTTAAAAGAAATAGTCAAAAACGTCCCAAATTTGATGAAACATGAGTCTACACATCCAAGAAGCTCAATAAACTCCAAACAGAATAAACTCAAAGAGAACCACACTAAGACACATTATAATCACATTATTGGAAGACAAAGAGAGAATTTTAAAGGCAGCAAGAGAGAGGTTAACAGCCAATTTTCCATTGGAAATTGTGTGGCCAGAGGCAGTGGGGTGCAATATTTAAACTGCTTTTTAAAATTGTCAATCAAGGAGTCTAACAAAGGACAATTTAAGACATTTCCAGATACATAAAAGTTGAAAGAGTTTATTGCTAATAGAGCTGCCATACAAGAAATAATAATTCAGGCTGAAATAAAAGGGCACTGATCAATAACTTGGATCCACGTGAAGAAATAAAGAACACCAGTAAGTTTCAGTTTCAGGAGCGGGTGTGTTTTTTAAGGATTTTTCCACTATGTCTAGATCTAATGTTTGGATGAATCGTTGCTTGTGGTGCTCTCTTACAATCCTTATTCATGAAAGGTCAGTAATAATGCCCCATTCTCACTTCTTATTTTAGTAATGTGAGTCTTCTTTCTATTTTTCTTAGTCTAGCTGAAGGTATGTCAATTTTGCTGGTCTTTCCAAGAATCAACTTTTGGTTTCGTCGATTCTGTCATATTTCTAGTCTATTTCATTAATCTGTGTTCTAATTTTTTATTTCCTTTCTCTACTGCTTTGGGTCTTGTTGGTTCTTTTCTCTGGTTCTTTAAGGTGTAAAGACAGGTTGATTTGAAATCTTTCTTCTTTTCTGATTAAATGTTGACAGCTATAAATTTCCCTCTGAATATCGTTTTCGCTTATCCCGTAAGTTTAAGTTTGTCATGTCTTCATCTGCATTCATCCGAAAGCGTTTTCTTCCTTGGCCCACTGATAATGTTTACATGTGCTGTTTGATTTCCACATATTTGTGAAATTTTCAGTTTTCCTTCTGTAACTGATTTCGAGTTTCATTCCATTGTGGTCAGGGAAGATAATTTGAATGATTTCAATGTTTTTAAATGAACTGAGATTCATTTTGTGGCCTAACGTATGGTCTAACCTGGAGAATATTCCGTGTGCACTTGAAAAAAAATACACCTTCTGCTGTTGTTGACTTGATCATTGTGTATATGTCTGTTAGGTCTAGATAGTTTTTAATGCTCTTCAAATCCTCTATTTCATTATCGATCTTTGATCTAATTGTTCTATTATTTAATTTTTATTAACAAAAATGACTCGCTGAAGTCTCCAAGTATTATCGCAGAACTGGAACTGTCTCTCTAATTCTTCCTTTATTTATTTTGGACGCCTAGGTCGCTAGGTGCATATAGGTTTATAATTGTCATGTCTTCTTGATATATTGGCTTTCTTAGCAATATTTGAAGTCTTTATTTGTCTCTTACAATAATTTTGACTCAAAGTCTATTTTGTCTGATTTTATTATAGCCATCCAGCTTTCTTTTGGTTACTATTTGCATTAATACCTTTTCCCATCCTTTCTCTTTCGATATTCTTGTATCTTTGGATCTAAAGTGAGTGAACTGACTCAAGAATAAATAGACAAGCTGAAGAAACTTAACACAAGTGATGAGATTGCGTCAGTGATTAAGAACTCCAAAAGAAGTTTCAGGGAGACTGGACGTTTCAATAAATTAATTCTCCCAAACATTACAGAAGGATCTTTAATAGTGCTTCCCAAACCTTCTAAACACATAGAGGCATGCGCACACACACGGTCATTGTCATTGTATTGTCACACACGATGAGAAACATTTTCTAATTCATTCTATCGGGTAAGCACCATTCACAGCAGCTGGAAGGTGGAAAAACCCAAACGTCTATCAGCTGCTGAGGATAAACAATGTGGTTTCTCCGTACGGTGGAATATTATTCAGCCGTTAAAAGGGAACGAAGCCCTGACACACGCTGCCGGCTGACGAGCCTTGAAAGCATCGTGCTAAGTGAAACAAGCCAGACACAAAACGCCACATGCCGTGCGATTCCGTTGACATGAAACGTGCAGAACAAATCCACAGACAGGAAGCGGATCAGTGATTGACGGGCAGGAAGGGCCCGCTTAACAGCGCAGGATTTCCTTTTGGACTGATGAGAATGTTCTGGGTCTAGAGAGTGTCGCGGCTGCACGGCATCGTGACTGTACCGAATGCCACCGAATCGTACACTTCAAAATGGTGAAAACGGTAAATTATATATTATGATATCACACACACACACACACACCACGCCCGCTAAGCATTTCTAAGAGAGAGGCCCCCACGCTCGGCAGCGCTGGGCGTTCTCGGCACTGCGACCCTGGTGGATCTTACAGGTGGGACATTCACGTTTTAATGTGAGGAACTTTGATTATTAATGAGGTCAAGTAGCATTTCCTGAAGTTACTGGAAATTTGAATGTTTTGAATTCTGTATTGGATTCTTTTGTATCTTACCCTGTTTTAGTCGACAGGACTTTTTCTCGTGCTATCTGCCGTCTGTCGTGCATATTACAGTATTTTCCGGCAGTTCAATATCCAGATGTGCCATAAGGTTCCCCTTGGGTCGTGATTGATTTCACGTCAGAAATGGATTGTCCCCCAGCCTGTCCGCTCCGGCCTGGTGACACTGGCCTCCTCTGGGTTAACCCACCCGCAGGTCCTGACGGGTACCACCTCTCCCGTGACAGCTGACCACAGGTGCCAGGGACGCACTCCAGGGCCCAAAGGTCAGGCCCTGAATCTGGTCATCCTAGCAGGAGCCCAGCGTGCTGGAACACACACAGGCCTTGGGGACGTCCTTCGGTCCTCAGGCCTCAGCCTCACCATCATCACTGCCCTCGGCTGACATCACAGAAGTTCATAGACCCACCAGGAAGGGCCCGTCCTCACGCTGCCTCCTCCCCAGAACAGGCAGCTCCATCCATGTCTCTCCCAATCACAGGCCAGGCCGGCTCAAGTGAGGCCCTCACGAAAAGGCCGCCACCACACAGAGTGCGTCCCCATGGTCCCAGGCGCACATGACCCGCCAGAGGCTACCACTTCCTTCCAGGTGTCCCTGTGGGGGCCAGACTCAGGCCGGAATGGCCAGCCCTGCCCAGGACAGTCCAAACTTTAT
>NW_024343543.1:0-384 GCF_902729225.1 Pteropus medius
TCAGTCCATTTACATTTAGGGTGATTATTGAAATATGAGGTCTTCTTATAGCCATTTTATCTTTTGCTTTCTGGTAGCTCGGTGTTTCCATTGCTTCCTTGTTCTTGTGTTTCTGTTTTCTTTATTTTGGCCAGCTTTTGTGGGTTTTCCCTCTGGTCTTTCTTGTTTTATATTATATACTTCAGTTCTGTGTCTTTGGCATGTGGCTACCATTACAGATATGTAAAAGATAGTTATATATATGTATGTGTGTGTGTGTGTGTGTATATATATATATATATATATATATTTTGTTTTAGGCGAGCTGATCTCTTTCAGTATCTCCCGTGGTGCAGGCCTCGTAGTGGAGAATTCCCTCAATTTTTGTATGTATGGAAAGGTCTT
>NW_024343544.1:0-539 GCF_902729225.1 Pteropus medius
GACGATACCTCGGTGGTCGGGCCAGATTTCGAGCCGTGGGCCAGCAAGCGGGGCGAGATCCTGGTGCGGTACACGACCACGGAAAAGCTCTCCATCGTGAGTTGGGCGGGCTGCTCCGGGCTGCTCCGGTCTAGGGGGAATCTCCTGTGACAGTCTGGTGCGGGGGTTTCCGGCCCCCACCAAGCCACGCTGGCACCAGCAGGGTGTCCGGCTCAGCTCAGTTCTGACACTGTTGACTGGGAGGTGGCGTCACACCCCACGGTTAAGGGCTCCGTCCCACGATCCCACGAGACTGCCCCCACGTCGGACGCCAGTCGTAAGGTTGTCACCAGTGCCTCCGACTGCCTGGCTGTCAATCAGCGGTCCCCACGACGCTCCTCGTGGTCAGTCAGTCTGCCGGGGCCGCCCATAGGACTCAGGAAGCCTGTTCCCGCACCAGGCCTCCGGTTTATCACAGCCAGACGAGGAGATGCGTGGGGGGAAGCCTGGGGGACTTTGGGGTTCGGCACAGTGGCGGGAAGTGGTCTGGTTCATGGGTC
>NW_024343545.1:0-968 GCF_902729225.1 Pteropus medius
TGGTGCCCTCAGGTAGTTCACAGCCTAGTGATGGAGGCGGACCCACAGGCAGCATCTTTATGACAAGCAAAAAACAATTCAGGAGCAGATGAGGGAGATTAATTCTGACAAGGAAAGGCAGAAAGACAAGTTTTGGAGCACAGGATGAGTTCTAGAGAGCGGTAGATGACTTTGGAAAGGGAAGAGATTGGACCCTTGAGGTAATATCATAGATTATCCCAGGCCCCGGGTAGGATGGTCCTGTGGGGAAGGCTGTCATCTAGGGCAGAGCATGACATCTCCCCAGCTCAGCACCTTCTAGATTTAGTGGTCAGAAGTTTTTGTCTTCTTGAGACCTATAGTGAAAGTTTATTCCCTTTCACCCATTTTCCTCTGTGGACCTACTGGTGTTGACATTGCCCTTATTTTTTCTTTAACTTCCATGATCCTTATTAATTTTTCCCAGTCTAGATTTGTGCTTCAAGGGGCCAGTGGGATTTGGAAATTTTATTGGGAAGAAGCAAGGAAATAGAATCATGGGGCTTTCTTCTTGTCTTCTGACTCTACACCATTTCCCCTTGGTAGACCCTCTTCTGGCTGTGCCCAAGTGCTCTCTCATGCTGGACACACACCTGTCACTAGCTTGGCCTGGGCCCCCAGTGGGGGGCGGCTGCTCTCAGCTTCACCTGTGGATGCTGCTATCCTGGTGAGTTGGTCCCCACCCCTTTTGGTCATTTTAGCCATCCCTCAGATTAAGGAAAGAGCATGCTTTGCCAGGTGGTAGAAAATATCCTGCAGTAAGGAGAGTTAATTGTCCATATATTCTTAAAATTAACCAGGGAGGGAGCTGTACTATCCAGATTCAGATTTAAAATTGTGCCTGCTATAATTACGAAACCTATTTCCTTTTGTTTTAACATCCCTTTTCCTGCTTCCTCCATTTCTGGTTCTTTGTACCTGAATGAAGGGGAGCTGGCCATGACACAATA
>NW_024343546.1:0-720 GCF_902729225.1 Pteropus medius
ACAATGTAAATATGAGAAACTGTCTATTACATATCAATAAAGCTGTAAAAAATAAAACCCATTAAACTAAAAAAAAAAAAATACAAATCAACTGCAAAACAATCATCATTGGGAGTTGCCGGAGGTCTGGCTGCACAGATGTTCTAGAACTGGGGACATACATAAGAGGCCACCTTGAGACTGGTAGGTGGGATGAAGACATGAAGCAAGCTGATCCCACAACCCCAAGTAATAGTTGATCATCAGGAAGGATGTTTTGGCTGCAGTGGTTCTCCCAAATGAGTGAGGGGTTCCAACCCCACACTTCACTCCCCAGCCCAGGGTTCCAGTGTCAGAAAGAGAAGTCCCCAAAATCTGTGTGAAAACTAGTAGAGATTGTGGATGAATGAGACCACAGGCTGAGTGAGTCACAAACATTCTTTTTAAATAATCCATTTGCAACTTAATCGCTGACAGACTCACTCACTCTAATCTCCAGCAATGGGGCAGCTGCTTGAGGAGTGCTGAGGATGTATAGGAAGAAATTCAGTCGACTGGCTTCAAGGTGAGAACTGGAAGGATGGCTTTTCTGGCAGAATCCATTGTTTCTTTGTTGAGCCCTCCCACTTCTGATGTGGAGGCAGGAAGCCTACATATCTGAGCTCCATCAACCTGGCTAACACTGGTCACCCTACCCTAGTGATTCCCTGAGACCCTGCCCCTCCCAACTTGTGGAACTAC
>NW_024343547.1:0-519 GCF_902729225.1 Pteropus medius
AAGTATATTAGAGAAGACAACAGTCTGTAATAACATTTTGGAAGCTGAAAGCAGAGATGACTGCTGAGGTGAGCTAAGCAAAGCAGAACTCCAGCATAAAAACAGTGACTTCTTAGGGACCTCCTCACTGTCTGAGAAGCAAACAAAAAGCCAGCAGACTGCTCCAGAAAGGTGCAGGAAGTAGAGCTTCTGGTTTCTTGGAAGAGGAGGGTAAGAAGGTGAGAAGAGGGGGACTGGTTGAAAGTCTATAATAAAAAGCAGTTAGACCCTTATCTTACACCATATACAAAAAGTAACTCAAAATGGGTTATAGACCTAAATGTAAGACCTGAAACTATAAAACTCCTAGAAAAAAACATAGGGACAAAACTCAATGACGTAGACTTGGCAATGATTTCTTGCCAAGAAATCATTGGATATGACATCAAAGCACAGGCAACAAAAGCAAACACAGACAAATGGGACGACATCAAACTTAAAAACTTCAGTGCAGCAAAGGAAATAATCAGAGTGGAAAGG
>NW_024343548.1:0-661 GCF_902729225.1 Pteropus medius
AGTCAGGATTCGCGCTAGGTCGAGGAAAAGCGACCGTTGGCACAAAGGGCTTGCATTCGAGTCCTGCCTCTGACAGATGAGTCACGTGAGCAAGTAACTTAAACTATGACGCTTCCCTGACCTCAGCGGTATAGTGTAGACGGTTGGGCCCATTCTCGTGGTTGATGAGAAGCTGAAAAGCAATTACAAATGAAAGGGCTATCGAAACGTGAGCTCATGTTACTCATCGGGTAATATGGTTACATTCATGCTACCATCCCATTATTATAATTATTACATTATCACGTTCCTCTCATTCCAGGAGATAAACACTGCTACCATTTGCCATGGATTCACATAACCTGGTGTGTTTGCTACAAGCTGTTACTAACTGTTCTTCATGAACCAAAGCCGTCTGCACGCTCAAGCTGAGTCTTTTACGGGGAGATAGAGGCACCCTCTCTGGCCACAGCCGAGCCAAATGCTTCATGGTCTCTCTACACTGTCACAGTGAAAGAGCCTGGCTGTCCGCATCGTGAGGCCCGATTGAAGAAGCCCTCTGCTCAAACGAGTCCCGCCTCGGGGCCTCCCACCTGCTCGTCCCTCTACTTGAAATGTTCTCCCCTTCCCTCTTTGAATCAGTTAGTTCTGACTTCATGTGCCGCTTCCTCAGAGAACCTTC
>NW_024343549.1:0-19518 GCF_902729225.1 Pteropus medius
TAATTTATTGAGGAAAAAGGTTTCTTTGGATGCAAAATCATTGGGGATACGATCGTAGAAAACAATGACATTGACACACGCTCCGATTACTCGGTGATTATAAGGAGGACAGCATCCTTTGATTACCATGGAGAAATCGTGAGACTCTTTCATCTTTAACTCCAATGTCATAATCAAGGAATGGAAGACAAATTAAAGTTGGAATAAACTTTTCACAAACATCGCTATTGTGTAAGGAGAAAAAGCACACAAGTTTGGATGCCTTCTAGATGATATTAGATTATGAAGACCATGACACTAAGTGTATTTTATAATCGTTGATTAGGAACGAGGTACAAAGGATGACACTGTTACCGGAGAGCGGGATCCTCTCCCCGCACGTCATCCCACTCTTCATATTTCAGACCACAGTCCACCAAATGTAACATACCGCTGTGAGCCTCACCGCACATGAGTGGGGAAAGCTGTCTCGTCTCATCTGATCTTCAGAAACCCCTAAGAGTGGAGTTGCTGTTGGGTTCCCTGCTTTGTAAAGAGGATCAGATTTGATGGCATTTGCCCGAAATCCCACAGGAATGTGACGGTAAATCGGATAACCTGTCCCTTGTGCCCTTGTCCCTAATGCCTTCTGTATGCGTGGTATTTTTACTAATTTGGACAAATGACAGTCTTAATCCTGACATTACACATCAGGGTTGGAATTGCTCAGCTCAATCGGTTTGTTGATGGCAGAAGAAAATGAATGCCACATTGTCTTGGTGTATGTGCATGTTTTCTATCCGAGACCACTGAGCAGCTTCGGTTCCTGAAGGAGCGGCAAATGATCTTGAAGGGAACGCAAGTAGAGAGAGGAACAGTTCCCTCCCTCCCCCTCCCACTATTTGCCTGAGTCCCAGGGCCTGATTGGTCAGGCAGCTAGACTTGTCATCACGCCTCACAATGACCTTCAGAGCCGAGTCATCACAACTGTTGATATGAGCGAAGGCCTGGCAACAAGCACTTGGGTTACTTCGTCATCAGGCCTGAGAATAGTAAGGGAGATGCTGCTGGAGAGAAAGTAGATATTACCTATGTCTTGGGACCGTCTGCTGCTCTGCTTCTCTGTTCCATGGACATTCAGCACTCTTGGCCTCAGCACTCATCATAGGCTTTAGCAAAACCTCCGCACTGAAAACTTCTCCCGTGGGAGCAGTTACCAAAATGTCCTAACGGTGTTCTTGTGATTCAACAGGTTAACTGGGCAGTGGTCAGCGATGCTGGCTTTCAGATCTGATCACTCAGAGAGATTCGCAAGGGTACTCGGTCTCAGGTGGGGTTTTATTTCTCTTTCTCCATCTCTAGGTAAAACCTGGGCCATGGCACTTAAACTGCTACTTCTGGAAAAGGCCAATTCCCTGACATGGGCTATTTGCTTGTAGAAAACAGGACTGTGGGTAGTAACAATCCTCAAGCCACATGACATTGAAAGTCTCTGGTACAGAACAACGATATTGTTATCATTCAAACGTGACACCTATAGGTATTGCCCAGAGATATGGCATGGAGTTTTACAGAATGGGTAGGGACTAATCAAGTACATGGCTTGGTGTCCTGTAGAGTGAACCTGTCGAATTTCATTTCATATTACTGATGCAATATAACTTACTTACATGTGGCAATCGGAACGCTGCCTTAAGTGCACGTCTCTATAGAAGAAGCAAGTCAGTCATGAGATAATTTGCGAAAAGAATAAATAGAACTTCAACACGCAACAGAAGACGTTATATACTCCTGTAAGACTGAGGTATGAATTAACAAATAAGTCTATGCATTCAGTGCAAACATAGTCATGAACGCCAACAGAAGTTTGCCATGACTGAGCAGATTATTCAGTACACGGAAGAGAACACGTTTGGGAATAAACATGATAGCGGTGTTTCCCTCTGATATATTAACATCTAGGCTATCGATTTAACAACCAAAACAGGGATTGACACTCTGTCAATGGAAAAGAATAGATCAGGAAACAGACCCCTGTTCATGACAAGAGGAAAAAAAGAATAATCTTGGCATTTCAAGTCAGACGATGCCCTCAGAGCAATCTCTTGTGATTACTACAGGAAGCAATTGTGTGTGTTGGGGAGCAGCCAGGAGAAAGACGCCCCTGTGTCGACTGGATTAAGTGGGTCACATCATCCTTCTCAGGCTTTCGCGCTTGAGATCTCTTCTGGGCACGTCTGTGTCTTCGAACAATCGTGGATAGAGTACGTTCCGATGTCATTCCCAACAAGCCCTCACCTAGCCCCAAGAGGGCCGATAAACACATAAAAGGCTTAAAATCTAAACAAACCCACAAACAACCCCCAACCTATAACATATCTAAGCTGAAGGTCATGGCAAGTGCAGAAAATGTAAACCATTATGAGGAAATCATGCCATTTAACAGATGGACAAGAAAATTCCCGTTAAAATTATCCATATTTTTAGCCTGCTTGATAATAATTTATTGAGGAAAAAGGTTTCTTTGGATGCAAAATCATTGGGTAAACGATTGTAGAAAACAATGACATTGACACACGCTCCGATTACTTAGTTATTATAAAGAGGATAGCATCCGTTGATTACCATGGAGAAATCGTGAGACTCTTTCATCTTTAACTCCAATGTCATAATCAAGGAATGGAAGACAAATTAAAATTGGAATAAACTTTGCACAAACATCGCTATTGTGTAAGGAGAAAAAGCACACAAGTTTGGATGCCTTCTAGATGATATTAAATTATGAAGACCATGACACTAAGTGTATTTTATAATCGTTGATTAGGAACGAGGTACAAAGAATGACACTGTTACCGGAGAGCGGGATCCTCTCCCTGCACGTCATCCCATTCTTGATATTTCAGAACACAGTCCACCAAATGTTACATACCGCTGTGGGTCACACCGCACATGAGTGGGGAAAACTGTCTCGTCTCATCTGATCTTCAGAAACCCCTAAGAGTGGAGTTGCTGTTGTGTTCCCTGCTTTGTAAGAGGATCAGAGTTGATGGCATTTGCCCGAAATCCCACAGGAATGTGACGGGAAATCGGATCACCTGACCCTTTTGCCCTTGTCCCTAATGCCTTCTGTATGCGTTGTATTTTTACTAATTTGGACAAATGACAGTCTTAAACCTGACATTACACATCAGGGTTGGAGTTGCTCAGCTCAATCGGTTTGTTGATAGCAGAGGAAAATGAATGCCACATTGTCTTGGTGTATGTGCATGTTTCTATCCCAGACCACTGAGCAGCTTCGGTTCCTGCAGGAGCGGCAAATGATCTAGAAGGGAACGCAAGTAGAGAGAGGAGCAGTTTCCTCCCTCCCCCTCCCACTATTTGCCTGAGTCCCAGGGCCTCATTGGTTAGGCAGCTAGAAGTGTCATCACGCCTCACAATGACCTTCAGAGCCGAGTCATCACAACTGTTGATATGAGCCAAGGCCTGGCAACAAGCACTTGGGTTACTTCGTCATCAGGCCTGAGAATACTAAGGGAGATGCTGCTGGAGAGAAAGTAGATATTACCTATGTCTGGGGACCGTCTGCTGGTCTGCTTCTCTGTTCCCTGGACATTCAGCTCTCTTGGCCTCAGCACTCTTCATAGGCTTTAGCAAAATCTCCGCACTGAAAACTTCTCCCGTGGGAGCAGTTACCAAAATGTCCTAACGGTGTGCTTGTGTCTCAACAGGATAACTGGGCAGTGGTCAGCGATGCTGGCTTTCAGATCTGATCACTCAGAGAGATTCGCAAGGGAACTCGGTCTCAGGTGGGGTTTTATTTCTCTTTCTCCATCTCTAGATAAAACCAGGGCCATGGCACTTAAACTGCTACTTCTGGAAAAGACCAATTCCCTGATATGGGATATTTGCTTGTAGAAAACAGGACTGTGGGTAGTAACAATCCTCAAGGCAGATAACCTTGAAAGTCTCTGGTACAGAACAACGATATTGTTATCATTCAAATGTGACGCCTGTTGGTACTGCACAGAGATACGGCATGGAGTTTTACAGAATGGGTAGGGACTAATGGAAACACATGGCTTGGTGTCCTGTAGAGTGAACCTGTCGAATTTCATTCCATATTTCTGATGTAATATAACTTACTTACATGTGGCAATCGGACGGCTGCCTTAAGTGCACGTCTCTATAGAAGAAGCAAGTCAGTCATGAGATAATTTGCGAAAAGAATAGATACAACTTCAACACGCAAAAGAAGACGTTATATACTCCTGTAAGAATGAGGTATGAAATAACAAATAAGTCTGTGCATTCAGTGCAAACATAGTCATGAACGCCAACAGAAGTTTACCATGAGTGAGCAGATTATTCAGTACACGAAAGAGAACACGTTTGGGAATAACCATGATAGCGGTCTTTCCTACGATATATGAACATCTAGGCTATCGATTTAACAACGAAAACAGGGATTGACACTCTATCAATGGAAAAGTATAGATCAGGAAACAGACCCATGTTCATGACAAAAGGAAAAAAAAGAATAATCTTGGCATTTCAAGTCAGACGATGCCCTCAGAGCAATCTCTTGTGATTACTACTGGAAGCAACTGTGTGTGTTGGGGAGGAGCCAGGAGAAAGACGCCCCTGTGTCGACTGGATTAAGTGGGTCACATCATCCTTCTCAGACTTTCGCGCTTGAGCTCTCTTCCGGGCACGTCTGTGTCCTCGATCAATCGTGGATAGGGGATGTTCCGATGTCATTCCCAACAGGCCCTCACCTAGCCCCAAGAGGGCCGATAAACACATAAAAGGCTTAAAATCTAAACAAACCCACAAACAACCCCCCAACATATAACATATCTAAGCTGAAGTATTCCTGGAAGTGCAGAAATTGTAAACCATTATGAGGAAATCATGCCAACTAACAGATGGACAAGAAAATTCCCGTTAAAATTATTCATATTTTTAGCCTGCTTGATAATAATTTATTGAGGAAAAAGGTTTCTTTGGATGCAAAATCATTGGATAAACGATCGTAGAAAACAATGACATTGACACACGCTCCGATTACTTGGTGATTATGAAGAGGATATCATCCGTTGATTACCATGGAGAAATCGTGAGACTCTTTCATCTTTAACTCCAATGTCAAAATCAAGGAATGGAAGACAAATTAAAATTGGAATAAACTTTTCACAAACAAGGCTATTGTGTAAGGAGGAAAAGAACCCAAGTTTGGATGCCTTCTAGATGATATTACATCATGAAGACCATGACACAAAGTGTATTTTATAATCGTTGATTAGGAACGAGGTACAAAGGATGACACTGTTACCGGAGAGCGGGATCCTCTCCCGGCACGTCATCCCATTCTTGATGTTTCAGACCACAGTCCACCAAATGTAACATACTACTCTGAGCCACACCGCACATGAGTGGGGAAAACTGTCTCATCTCATGTGATCTTCAGAAACCCCTAAGAGTGGAGTTGCAGTTATGTTCCCTGCTTTGTAAAGAGGATCAGAGTTGATGGCATTTGCCCGAAATCCCACAGGAATGTGACGGGAAATCGGATCACCTGTCCCATTTCCCCTTGTCCCTAATGCCTTCTGTATGTGTTGTATTTTTACTAATTTGGAAAAATGACAGACTTAAACCTGACATTACACATCAGGGTTGGAGTTGCTCAGCTCAATCGGTTCGTTGATGGCAGAAGAAAATGAATGCCTCATTGTCTTGGTGTATGTGCATGTTTTCTATCCCAGACCACTGAGCAGCTTCGGTTCCTGCAGGAGCGGCAAATGATCTAGAAGGGAACGCAAGTAGAGAGAGGAGCAGTTCCCTCCCTCACCCCTCCCACAATTTGCCTGAGTACCAGGGCCTGATTGGTTAGGCAGCTAGACGTGTCATCCCGCCTCAAAATGACCTTCAGAGCCGAGTCATCACAACTGTTGATATGAGCCAAGGCCTGGCATCAAGCACTTGGGTTACTTCGTCATCAGGCCTGAGAATAGTAAGCGGGATGCTGTCGGAGAGAAAGTAGATATTACCTATGTCTGGGGACCGTCTGCTGCTCTGCTTCTCTGTTTCCTGGACATTCAGCTCTCTTGACCTCAGCACTGTTCATAGGCTTTAGCAAAATCTCCGCACTGAAAACTTCCCCGTGGGAGCAGTTACCAAAATGTCCTAACGGTGTTCTTGTTTTTCAACAGGTTGAGTGGGCAGTGGTCAGCGATGCTGGCTTTCAGATCTGATCACTCAGAGAGATTCGCAAGGGAACATGGTCTCAGGTGGGCTTTTATTTCTCTTTCTCACTCTCTAGATATAACCTGGGCCATGACACTTAAACTGCTACCTCTGGAAAAGGCCAATTCCCTGATATGGACTATTTGCTTTTAGAAAACAGGACTGTGGGTAGTAACAATCCTCAAGCCACATGACCTTGAAAGTCTCTGGTACAGAAAACGATATTGTTATCATTCAAATGTGACGCCTGTTGGTATTGCCCAGATACGGCATGGAGTTTTACAGAATGGGTAGGGACAAATGAAGCCCATGACTTGGTGTCCCGTAGGGTGAACCTGTCGAATTTCATATCATATTTCTGATGCAATATAACTTACTTACATGTGGCAATCGGACCGCTGACTTAAGTGCACGTCTCTATAGAAGAAGCAAGTCAGTCATCAGATAATTTGCGAAAAGAATAGATACAACTTGCCCTACTATATATGAACATCTAGGCTATCGATTTAACAACTAAAACAGGAATTGACACTCTGTCAATGGAAAAGAATAGATCAGGAAACTGACCCATGTTCATGACAAAAGGAAAAAAAGAATAATCTTGGCATTTCAAGTCAGACGATGCCCTCAGAGCAATCTCTTGTGATTACTACTGGAAGCAATTGTGTGTGTTGGGGAGGAGCGAGGAGAAAGACGCCCCTGTGTCGACTGGATTCAGTGGGTCACATCATCCTTCTCAGGCTTTCGCGCTTGAGCTCTCTTCCGGGCACGTCTGTGTCGTCGAACAATCGTGGATAGAAGACGTTCCGATGTCATTCCCAACAAGCCCTCACCTAGCCCCAAGAGGGCCGATAAACACATAAAAGGCTTAAAGGCTAAACAAACCCACAAACAACCCCCCTACCTATAACATATCTAAGCTGAAGGATTCATGGCAAGTGCAGAAAATGTAAACCATTATGAGGAAATCATGCCAACTAACAGATGGACGAGAAAATTCCCATTAAAATTATCCATATTTTTAAACTGCTTAATAATAATTTATTGAGGAAAAAGTTTTCTTTGGATGCAAAATCATTGGGTAAACGATCCTAGACAGCAATGACATTGACACACGCTCCGATTACTTAGTGATTATAAAGAGGATAGCATCCGTTGATTACCATGGAGAAATCGTGGGACTCTTTCATCTTTAACTCCAATGTCATAATCAAGGAATGGAAGACAAATTAAAATTGGAATAAACTTTTCAAAAACATCACTATTGTGTAAGGAGAAAAAGCATCCAAGTTTGGATGCCTTCTAGATGATATTAGATTATGAAGACCATGACACTAATTGTATTTTATAATCGTAGATTAGGAACGAGGTACAAAGGATGACACTGTTACGGAGAGCGGGATCCTCTCCCGGCACGTCATCCCATTCTTGATGTCTGGAACAATGGATAGAGCGAGATAACGAAATACTGTAGAGAAGACAAGTTTCGTTAGAATGGAAAGTACACTTGCAGACGTCGAAGCGGACCTGAGCAAGAGAGGCGTGGCTCAAAAGGCCTGGCGACCAAGCTTTCGGGGTTTTGTTCCCCATTTGCTCTAGGTGGGCACTTTTTGAGAGCACTGAGCATTCTTGATTGACAATTAAGCCTGGCAGGACTCCGTGATTCATCATTTGCTTTCTGCGCATGTTCCTTCCCAGAATTCAGCCTGTTATAATGGACTTAATGAACTTCTGGGCATACGCGTAGCCTTATGATCATGGTATAATAGGGTTCAGGTGAGTTGAAGGTCGTTGAGTTCTTCATTGCACGGTGCGATTGACTGGCTAAAAGCCCTACCCAATTTTCTGCCTTCTTGTTTACTGCTATGCGTTACCTTTAGCCCCAAAATGCCTTCTCGCTTGCTTAATTGTGGGCGGGTATGGGCAGACCCTTCTTCCAAAAGGAAGACCTCAGTGTCTTTGCAGGCAGGCCCTAAAGCCCCGATCAATCTTTCCTGCTTAACTCTTTTCTAAGAGCCATGAACCCACTTCTTCTTATTAGCGATGTTGAGGGATGGGAGGTCTGTTCTTCTGTATCTGCTTCCTGCTGAGAAGGGTCATCGTCCCTGTCTATTGAGGTTTCACGCAGCTGTATCCCTTTTTGCCTCACTCATGCCGGGTATCTTGGGTTTCTGCTGAATTGCTGCCCCAGTCACTTGAGAAGGAAATGAAGATACAATGTTGTTATCTAAATCATCTAGGAATGACTTTCTACTATTGTTTTACCAAAGAAATGAGGAAAGGAGAATAGGCTGGGTTGATATATTTCTGAAAGAATAAAAAAAACTTTGGCCTGAATTCCTCTCCGTTCTCAGACCCTAAGGACCCTGCTTTGACTAGGGCCATTCCCTCATGGTGGTCCGATGATCCTTATCTAAAGCCAGAGGGGATGAGTGAACAGTTTCAGGGTCATTATGTGGATTTGGTGGATAGGGCCTTTGTCTCACAGAAAGGAGGGAAGAAAACTTAATCAGGTTTACTAAAGAAAAAAGAAAACCATAAACTAGGAACTCTGCAAGAGATGTCCCGTATCATTTCCCGCTGTAAGTTGCAGAATTTTAAACGTGATGTCCCGTATCAATATTAGGACCATTGGGGGATATTTCGAATGACAGAAATGTAACTGTAATAATGTATGCCTGTGTAAGTCCACCCGAAAGAGAGAGAGCGTCGGAGAGAGTGAGTGAGGGAGGGAGTGAGGGAAGGAGGGAGGGAGGGAGAGAAAGAGAGAGAGAGGGAGAAAGAGAAAGAGAATTAGTTTGTGTGATGGGATCAAAAATAGGAATGTTGAAACAATTGCTCAGTGTAGGCAAAGGGTATATAGGTGTTCTTTGTAGTATTACCTCAGCTCTTCCATAGGCTTCCAAGTTGTAAACCCTAAATGCTGGAGAATAAATCAGGGTGTGCAGGAAATACATGCAGTTAACTGAGAGGAGAGCACACTCGGCATACCACATTCTGTTAATCTGTGTCTCCTTGGGGCTGCATGGTGGGCTGTTATGTCTGGAGGATGACTCTTCCCCTTTCAAAATTGTGTCTTTGCATCCTGGTACAGTTTCCAGAGTAGGTGTCAGGTCCACGTGTTGTGTGGAATAGAGCCCTGATTCCAGCGGCAATGAAAGCGTTGGCTCTGTGGACCAACAGTCCAAATGGTGATCCCAAGCATTGTCTCAAGGCATTCGGTTTTCTGGAAGAAACAAATGACACAGACGGCATCAACATTGATGTCATCGCAGCGCTTGGGTGTGCTTAGTTGACGATTGTCCCCCGGCAATGACCTCTGAGCCTCTCCCACCTGTTGCAGCAGGAAAGAACAGAACTTGCAGGGCGTAGTGGTGGCCCCTTTTTCTCCTGTCATTTCTCCTAGAAATCCGATGAAATCCCAAGTGTCTCCACTAACCGAGCCAATGCTCTTCCTGGGCCCTGTGTCGACTGGATTAAGTGGGTCACATCATCCTTCTCAGGCTTTCGCGCTTGAGCTCTTTTCCGGGCACGTCTGTGTTGTCGACCAATCGTGGATAGAGGACGTTCCGATGTCATTCCCAACAATCCCTCACCTAGCCCCAAGAGGGCCGATAAACACACAAAAGGCTTAAAATCTAAACAAACCCACAAACAACACCACAACCTATAACATATCTAAGCAAACACATAAAAGGCTTAAAATCTAAACAAACCCACAAACAACCCCCCAACCTATAACATATCTAAGCTGAAGGATTCATGGCAAGTGCAGAAAATGTAAACCATTATGAGGAATTCATGCCAACTAACACATGGACAAGAAAATTCCCGTTAAAATTATCCATATTTTTAGCCTGCTTGATAATAATTTATTGAGGAAAAAGGTTTCTTTGGATGCAAAATCATTGTGTAAACTATCGTAGAAAACAATGACATTGACACACGCTCCGATTACTCGGTGACTATGAAGAGGATAGCATCCGTTGATTACCATGGAGAAATCGTGAGACTCTTTCATCTTTAACTCCAATGTCATAATCAAGGAATGGAAGACAAATTAAAATTGGAATACACTTTTCACAAACATCACTATTGTGTAAGGAGAAAAAGCACTCAAGTTTGGATGCCTTCTAGATGATACTAGATTATGAAGACCACGACACTAAGTGTGTTTTATAATCGTTGATTAGGAACGAGGTACAAAGGATGACACTGTTACCGGAGAGCGGGATCCTCTCCCGGCACGTCATCAAATTCTTGATGTTTCAGACCACAGTCCACCAAATGTAACATACCGCTGTGAGCCACACCGCACATTAGTGCGGAAAACTGTCTCGTCTTATCTCATCTTCAGAAACCCCCAAGAGTGGAGTTGCTGTTGTGTTCCCTGCTTTGTAAAGAGGATCTGAGTTGATGGCATTTGCCCGAAATCCCACAGGAATGTGACGGGAAATCGGATAACCTGTCTCATTTGCCCTTGTCCCTAATGTCTTCTGTATGCGTTGTATTTTTACTAATTTGGAAAAATGACAGTCGAAAACCTGACATTACACATCAGGGTTGGAGTTGCTCAGCTCAATCGGTTTGTGGATGGCAGAAGAAAATGAATGCCACATTGTCTTGGTGTATGTGCATGTTTTCTATCCCAGACCACTGAGCAGCTTCGGTTCCTGCAGGAGCGGCAAATGATCTAGAAGGGAACGCAAGTAGAGAGAGGAGCAGTTCCCTCCCTTCCCCTCCCACTATTTGCCTGAGTCCCAGGGCCTGATTGGTTAGGCAGCTAGACGTGTCATCACGCCTCACAATGACCTTCAGAGCCGAGCCATCACAACTGTTGATATGAGCCAAGGCCTGGCAACAAGCACTTGGGTTACTTCATCATCAGGCCTGAGAATAGTAAGGGAGATGCTGCTGGAGAGAAAGTAGATATTATCTATGTCTGAGGACCGTCTGGTGCTCTGCTTCTCTGTTCCCTGGACATTCAGCTCTCTTGGCCTCAGCACTCTTGATAGGCTATTAGCAAAATCTCCGCACTGAAAACTTCTCCCGTGGGAGCAGTTACCAAAATGTCCTAACGGTGTTCTTGTGTTTCAACAGGTTAACTGGGCAGTGGTCAGCGATGCTGGCTTTCAGATCTGATCACTCAGAGAGATTCGCAAGGGAACTCGGTCTCACGTGGGGATTTATTTCTCTTTCTCCATCTCTAGATAAAACCTGGGCCATGGCACTAAAACTGCTACTTCTGGAAAAGGCCAATTCCCTGATATGGGCTATTTGCTTGTAGAAAACAGGACTGTGGGTAGTAACAATCCTCAAGCCACATGACCTTGAAAGTCTGTGGTACAGAACAACGATATTGTTATCATTCAAATGTGACGCCTGTTGGTATTGCCCAGAGATACGGCATTGAGTTTTACAGAATGGGTAGGGACTAATGGAAGCACATGGCTTGGTGTCCTATAGAGTGAATCTGTCGAATTTCATTTCATATTTCTGATGCAATATAACTTACTTACATGTGGCAATCGGACCGCTGCCTTAAGTGCAAGTCTCTATAGAAGAAGCAAGTCAGTCATGAGATAATTTGCGAAAAGAATAGATACAACTTCAACACGCAAAAGAAGACGTTATATACTCCTGTAAGAATGAGGTATGAAATAACAAATAAGTCTATGCATTCAGTGCAAACATAGTCATGAACACCAACGGAAGTTTGCCATGAGTGAGCAGATTATTCAGCACACGGAAGAGAACACGTTTGGGACTAACCGTGATAGCCGTCTTTCCCTACGATATAGGAATATCTAGGCTATTGATTTAACAACTAAAACAGGGATTGACACTCTGTCAATGGAAAAGAATAGATCAGGAAACAGACCCATGTTCATGACAAAAGGAAAAAAAAAATAATCTTGGCATTTCAAGTCAGACGATGCCCTCAGAGCTATCTCTTGTGATTACTACTGGAAGCAATTGTGTGTGTTGGGGAGGAGCCAGGAGAAAGACGCCCCTGTGTCGACTGGATTAAGTGGGTCACATCATCCCTCTCAGGCTTTCGCGCTTGAGCTCTCTTCCGGGCACGTCTGTGTCGTCGAACAATCGTGGATAGAGGACGTTCCGATGTCATTCCCAACAAGACCTCACCTAGCCCCAAGAAGGCCGATAAACACATAAAAGGCTTAAAATCTAGACAAACCCACAAACAACCCCCAAACCTATAACATATCTAAGCTGAAGGATTCATGGCAAGTGCAGAAAATGTAAACCATTATGGAAAATCATGCGAACTAACAGATGGACAAGAAAATTCCCGTTAAAATTATCCATATTTTTAGCCTGCTTGATAATAATTTATTGGGGAAAAAGGTTTCTTTGGATGCAAAATCATTGGGTAAACGATCGTAGGAAACAATGACATTGACACACGCTCCGATTACTTGGTGTTTATAAAGAGGATATCATCCGTTGATTACCATGGAGAAATCGTGAGACTCTTTCATCTTTAACTCCAATGTCATAATCAAGGAATGGAAGAGAAATTAAAATTGGAATAAACTTTTCACAAACATCGCTATTGTGTAAGGAGAAAAAGCACCCAAGTTTGGATGCCTTCTAGATGATATTAGATTATGAAGACCATGACACTGAGTGTATTTTATAATCGTTGATTAGGAACGAGGTACAAAGGATGACACTGTTACCGGAGAGCGGGATCCTCTCCCGGCACGTCATCCCATTCTTGATGTTTCAGACCACAGTCCACCAAATGTAACTTATCGCTGTGAGCCACACCGCACATGAGTGGGGAAAACTGTCTCGTCTCATCTGATCTTCAGAAACCCCTAAGAGTGGAGTTGCTGTTGTGTTCCCTGCTTTGTAAAGAGGATCAGAGTTGATGGCATTTGCCCGAAATCCCACAGGAATGTGACGGGAAATCGGATCACCTGTCCCTTGTGCCCTTGTCCCTAATGCCTTCTGTATGCGTTGTATTTTTACTAATTTGGACAAATGACAGTCTTAAACCTGACATTACACATCAGGGTTGGAGTTGCTCAGCTCAATCGGTTTGTTGATGGCAGAAGGAAATGAATGCCACATTATCTTGGTGTATGTGCATGTTTTCTATCCCAGACCACTGAGCAGCTTCGGTTCCTGCAGGAGCGGCAAATGATCTTGAAGGGAACGCAAGTAGAGAGAGGAGCAGTTCCCTCCCTTCCCCTCCCACTATTTGCCTGAGTCCCAGGGCCTGATTGGTCAGGCAGCTAGACGTGTCATCACGCCTCACAATGACCTTCAGAGCCGAGTCATCACAACTGTTGATATGAGCCAAGGCCTGGCAACAAGCACCTGGGTTACTTCGTCATCAGGCCTGAGAATAGTAAGGGAGATGCTGCTGGAGATAAAGTAGATATTATCTATGTCTGGGGACTGTCTACTAGTATGCTTCTCTGTTCCCTGGACATTCAGCTCTCTTGGCCTCAGCACTCCTTGATAGGCATTAGCAAAATCTCCGCACTGCAAACTTCTCCCGTGGGAGCAGTTACCAAAATGTCCTAACTTTGTTCTTGTGTTTCAACAGTTTAACTGGCCAGTGGTCAGCGATGCTGGCTTTCAGATCTGATCGCTCAGAGAGATTCGTGAGGGAACTCTTTCTCAGGTGGGGTTTTATTTCTCTTTCTCCATCTCTAGATAAAACCTGGGCCATGGCACTTAAACTGCTACTTCTGGAAAAGGCCAATTCCCTGATATGGGCTATTTGCTTGTAGAAAACAGGACTGTGGGTAGTAACAGTCCTCAAGCCACATGACCTTGAAAGTCTATGGTACCGAACAACGATATTGTTATCATTCAAATGTGACGCCTGTTGGTATTGCCCAGATATACGGCATGGAATTTTACAGAATGGGTTGGGACTAATGGAAGCACATTGCTCGGTGTCCTGTAGAGTGAACCTGTCGAATTTCATTTCATATTTCTGACGCAATATAACTTACTTACATGTGGCAATCGGACCGCTGCCTTAAGTGCACGTCTCTATAGAAGAAGCAAGTGAGTCCTGAGATAATTTGCGAAAAGAATAGATACAACTTCAACACGCAAAAGAAGACGTTATATACTCCTGTAAGAATGAGGTATGAAATAACAACTAAGTCTATGCATTCAGTGCAAACATAGTCATGAACGCCAACAGAAGTTTGCCATGACTGTGCAGATTATTCAGTACACGGAAGAGAACACGTTTGGGAATAACCATGATAGCGGTCTTTCCCTACGATATATGAACATCTAGGCTATCGATTTAACAACTAAAACAGGGATAGACACTCTGTCAATGGAAAAGAATAGATCAGGAAGCAGACCCATGTTCATGACAAAAGGAAAAAAAGAATAATCTTGGCATTTCAAGTCAGACGATGCCCTCAGAGCAATCTCTTGTGATTACTACTGGAAGCAATTGTGTGTGTTGTGGAGGAGCTAGGAGAAAGACGCCCCTGTGTCGACTGGATTAAGTGGGTCACATCATCCTTCTCAGGCTTTCGCGCTTGAGCTCTCTTCCGGGCACGTCTGTGTCGTCGAACAATCGTGGAGAGAGGACGTTCCGATGTCATTCCCAGCAAGGCCTCACCTAGCCCCAAGACGGCCGAAGAACACATAAAAGGCTTACAATCTAAACAAACCCACAAACAACCCCCCAACCTATAACATGTCTAAGCTGAAGGATTCAAGGTAAGTGCAAAAAATGTAAACCATTATGAGGAAATCATGCCAACTAACAGATGGACAAGATAATTCCCGTTAAAATTATCCATATTTTTAGCTTGCTTGATAATAATTTATTGAGGAAAAAGGTTTTTTGGATGCAAAATCATTGGGTAAACGATCGTAGAAAACAATGACATTGACACACGCTCCGATTACTTGGTGATTATAAAGAGGATAGCATCCGTTGATTACCATGGAGAAATCGTGAGACTATTTCATCTTTAACTCCAATGTCATGAACAAGGAATAAAGACAAATTAAAATTGGAATAAACTTTTCACAAACATCGCTATTGTGTAAGGAGAAAAAGCACCCACGTTTGAATGCCTTCTAGATCATATTAGATTATGAAGACCATGACACTAAGTGTATTTTATAATCGTTGATTAGGAACGAGGTACAAAGGATGACACTGTTACCGGAGAGCGGGATCCTCTCCCGGCACGTCATCCCATTTTGATGTCTGCAACAATGGATAGAGCGAGATATCGAAATACTGTAGAGAAGACAATTTTCATTAGAAGGGAAAGTACACTTGCAGACGTGGAAGCGGGCCTGCGCAAGAGTGGCGTGGCTCAAAAGGCCTGGCGACCAAGCTTTCGGGGTTTTGTTCCCTATTTGCTCTAGGTGGGCACTTTTTGAGAGCACTGAGCATTCTTGATTGGACAATTAAGACTGCCAGGACTCCGTGATTCATCATTTGCTTTCTGCGCATGTTCCTTCCCAGAATTCAGCCTGTTACAATGGACTTAATGAACTTCTGGGCATACGCTCGCCTTATGATCATGGTATAATGGGGTTCAGGTGAGTTGAAGGTCGTTGAGGTCTTCATTGCACGGTGCGATTGACTGGCTAAAAGCCCTACCCAATTTTCTGCCTTCTTGTTTACAGCTATGTGTTACCTTTAGCCCCAAAATGCCTTCTCGCTTTCTTAATTGTGGGCGGGCATGGGCAGACCCTTCTTCCAACAGGACGACCTCGGTGTCTTTGCAGGCAGACCCTAAAGCCCCGATCTATCTTTCCTGCTTAACTCTTTTCTAAGAGCCATGAACCCGCTTCTTCTTAGTAGCGATGTTGAGGGACGGGAGGTCTGTTCTTCTGTATCTGCTTCCTGCTGAGAAGGGTCATCGTCCCTGTCTATTGAGGTTTCACGCAGCTGTATTCCTTTTTGCCTAACTCATGCCCGATATCTTTGCTTTCTGCTGAAGTGCTGCCCCAGTCACTTGAGAAGGAAAAGAAGATACAATGTTGTTATCTAAATCATCTAGGAATGACTTTCTACTATTGTTTTACCAAAGAAATGAGGAAAGGAGAATAGGCTGGGTTGATATCTTTCTGAAAGAATAAAAAAAACTTTGGCCTGAATTCCCCTCCGTTCTCAGACCCTAAGGACCCTGCTTTGACTAGGGCCATTCCCTCATGGTGGTCCGAGGATCCTTATCTAAAGCCAGATGAGAAGAGTGAACAGTTTCAGGGTCATTATGTGGATTTGGGGGATAGGGCCTTTGTCCCACAGAAAGCAGGGAAGAAAACTTAATCAGGTTTACTAAAGTAAAAAGAAAACCATAAACTAGGAACTCTGCAAGAGATGTCCGGTATCATTTCCTGCTGTAAGTTGCAGAATTTTAAACGTGATGTCCCGTTTCAATATTAGGATCATTGGGGGATTTTTCGAATGACAGAAATGTAACTGTAATAATGTATGCCTGTGTAAGTACACCCGAAAGAGAGAGAGAGTCGGAGAGATTGAGTAAGTGAGGGAGGGCGGGAGGGAGAGAGAGAGAGAGAGAGAGAGAGAAAGAGAAAGAGAATTAGTTTGTGTGATGGGATCAAAAATAGGAAAGTTGAAACAATTGCTCAGTGTAGGCAAAGGGTATATAGGTGTTCTTTGTAGTATTACGTCAACTCTTCCATAGGCTTCAAAGTTGTAAAACCTAAATGCTGGGGAATAAATCAGGGTGTGCAGGAAACACATGCAGGTAACTGAGAGGAGAGCACACTCTGCATACCACATTCTGTTAATCTGTGTCTCCTTGGGGCTGCATGGTGGGCTGTTGTGTCTGGAGGATGACTCTTCCCCTTGCAAAATTGTGTCTTTGCATCCTGGCACACTTTCCAGAGTATGTGTCAGGTCCACGTGTTGTGTGGAACAGAGCCCTGTTTCAAGCGGCAATGAAAGTGTTGGCTCTGTGGACCAACAGTCCAAATGGTGTTCCCAAGCATTGTCTCAAGGCATTCGGTTTTCTGGAAGAAACAAATGACACAGACGGCATCAACATAGATGTCATCGCAGCGCTTGGGTGTGCTTAGCTGACGATTGTCCCCCGGCAATGCCCTCTGAGCCTCTCCCACCTGTTTCAGCAGGAAAGAGCAGAACTTGCAGGGCTTAGTGGTGGCCCCTTTTTCTCCTGTCATTTCTTCTAGAAATCCGATGAAATCCCAAGTGTCTCCACTAACCGAGCCAATGCTCTTGCTGGGCCTCTCCAGTCTGGGTTCGGGTTTTCTATTTCCACCCGTTATCCTTGATGTGATTGATTGCATTAATCAATCTTCAAAGGTTGAACGAGCCTTGCATACCTGATTTATGTTTTTGGCGTCTAAGAGGCCAAAAATTTCAAGAAAAGGTTACCTTGTTGATAGCAACCTTGGAGGTGGACTTTTTAAAGCTGCCATTGGTTGTATCAGATGGCCAGTTCTTTGGCAATGGTAAAGGGATCTGTCACAATTTTCAGATTCGAGGATTTGTTGGTAAGGTAATGCAGGGTTGAGATAACTGCATGAAATTCAATCAGTTGTGCAGATCCTTGAGTTTCATGTAGTTTAGAAAGTTTTGTGCAAGCTCCATCATGCACGATGGTGCCGATAACCTGTAAAATTTCCCTTTACTTTTCAGTCGGTTGATAACAAAGTTCTTCCCATTAAGTCAAGAATTGCCGGAGAAGGATGAACAACTTCAGGACATGTGGCTAATTATAGTAATGTACTCTCTATTTTATGTTTGGTAACTGCCCCCAGATTATAAAGAGTAGTTTGTTTATAGTTAGCAGGATCCCCAAGGAACAGGAGCAACGGGACTTTAAGCCCCAGTACCGAATAGGTAATGAGGGGTTACCAGTTGGTGGGTTTTAGCGGATGTTAAATTGATCCCAAACTCAGAGGCAAAATTGCCAAACGACATCTTTTTTTCGTTTTATGGTACAGAAGGCTCCCCAATGTAAGATGGTTCAACTTAACGAATATTAAACCCTCGAAGTTGCCAAAATGATACACATTCTGTGCAAACTGTACCTCGATTTTGAATATTCCTCTTTTCCTGGCTAGCGATATGAGGTATGATATTCTCTCGTGGAGCTGGGCAATGATTGAGAGCCTCATCTCGCCAACATCCCAACGAAGACGACCGTCAACTACTGATACGTAGTGTCCTTTGCATTGCAGGGCTTTTTGGACATCGCGTGTCGGGTTTCTGCGTCCCGTCATGTCTACAAAACTCTCAGCTGTGTCTGCTGTTTCCGTTGAGAAGAAGAGGTTCGCAGTTACTGCAGATACAGCCCAAATGTAAGCGCTCTGTGCCTACTTAAAGTAGGCTTGGCTAAGCTATGATGTTTAGTAGTTTAGGTGTATTAAATGCATTTTCACTTGCTATATTTTCAACTAAGGATTGGTTTGTCAGGACAAAACTTACCACATCCTACCTGTTTTACTGCGAAAAGGATTTCCCACTGGATCAAACTCTGAACCTGTCTTTCAGTATTTTTTTTTTAATTTTATTTCCTCCCTTTTTATCCAGATCAGTTTGCTGTTTGTTTTGGATAGATACTAGATTTTCTTCGGGGGTCCCCACTACCCTGATCATATTAATAAAATTCTTCTTCCAGAGAATCGCAAATATTTATCATCAGACTCAAGGGGCTCATCGACGGCAATGAGTGCTTCACTAGGTTTATGGATTCTGGGCTGAAGTCATGTTGGAATGGCTTTGTTGTGCCACGGGGTACAACGAGTGTTTTCCGTGATCGCCCCTAGGATCAGGAACTCTGTTGCAAAAGATGCATAGGCAGCAGCCATCACAAAGGCACTGTAGACAGAGGCCCAAATTTGATACATGCGTAGGATATGGAAACTTATCGCCTTGTTGCTCAGTTGGGGTAAAGACTCCCTGAAAACCATAAGTACTGCCAACAGCAGTGCTTCTAGCCTAGAGGCACAGACTTACAGCAATTTGTGTCCCAGGCAGATTTCAGCATATCTGGCTGCAGGGAAAACTGGTACTGAGCTACTGCATGTCTGCAAGGATAGTTGGCCCAGCTCTCTGAGAACATGGTGCATGCTGATTCATTCCAGCTGAGGTTCTCAACAGCAGATGTTGGCAAATATTTAAGGGATAAGATCAAATGTACTCACTTGCTGGAGTACAAGCAGTTGCATACCAACAACCTTACAAACACCTATGGGAGGAAGTGTAGCTGTCATCCCCACTTAACAAAGTGTGAACATGTGGATCCGATAGGTCAAAAGAATTGCCCGAGT
>NW_024343550.1:0-417 GCF_902729225.1 Pteropus medius
TTCTTCATTTTGAATGCGTCCACGGGGACCATTACGACCATCCCAGGCAGAAAGGTGAGGGAGAGGGAGGTGTCTGTTTCCGTCCTGAAGTCTGATTTCCACGGCGGAAAGCGGGAAGGAGCCGAGGCCTTAGGAAGGAGCCCCGGGGCCTCTGGGTTGAAAAGAGATCATGCTGAATTGTGGCTCTGGAACGCCCGGTGTCCACACTGAGGGGAGGTGGAGGTACGAGGAGCGGCCTGTCTCCTGGGGTAGACCAGGGGTCCACGCAGGTTTCCTTCGAAAATCCACCATATACATATATATATATGCATATATATATATATGTATATGGTAGCTTTGGCAAAAAGCTCTGTGGTGACGTCCATTTCGAGCCAGAATCGCAGACTTCCGAGAAAAGGCTCACTTGCGGGAAATGCA
>NW_024343551.1:0-9016 GCF_902729225.1 Pteropus medius
CAGCATGATCTCTTTTCATCCCGGAGGCCCTGGGGCTCCTTCCTCAGGCCTCGGCTCCTTCCCACTTTCCGCAGTGGAAAGCAGACTTCAGTTCGGAAGCAGACACCTCCCTCTCCCTCACCTTTCAGCCTGGGATGGACGTAATGGTCCCCGTGGACGCATTCAAAATGAAGAAATGAAAGGCTCAAAGAGCTGATCGTAAAGCTCCTAAGGCACGGAGGCCGAATTCAGACCCACAGCTGTCTGCAGTGTCTCCCAGCTGACCTCTTTCCAGCGGGTGACGGCCCCCATGGACGGAGGGGCCAAAGCATCCCTGGCTACGCTGTCTGTGGGTGGCCGTGAACCCTGCAAGAGGATACAGAGATGAATGAGACGTAGTTTGTACCTCTAGGAGCTCAAAGTGTCAGTGAGTGCTCCTCCAACTTCGGTACCCCAGTCTCCGCAGAAGACCGAGCATCGCCCACAGAGCCCCAAGGCCCCGGGGGGCTGTGCATTTGCCGCAAGTGAGCCTTTTCTCAGAAGTCTGCGATTCTGGCTCAAAATGGACGTCACCAGAGAGCTTTTTGCCAAAGCTACCATATACATATATATGCATATATATATTCATCTATATGCATATATATGTATATGGTGGATTTTCGAAGGAAAACTGCGTGGACCCCTGGTCTACCAGAGTAGACAGGCAGCTCCTAGCACCTCCACCTCCCCGCAGTGTGGACACCGGGCGTTCCAGAGCCACAATTCCGCATGATCTCTTTTCATCCCAGAGGCCCCGGGGCTCCTTCCTAATGCCTCGGCTCCTTCCCGCTTTCCGCAGTGGAAATCAGACTTCAGGACGGAAGCAGACACCTCCCTCTCCCTCACCTTTCTGCCTGGGATGGTCGCAATGGTCCCCGTGGACGCATTCCAAATGAAGAAATGAAAGGCTCAAAGAGCTGATCGCAAAGCTCCTAAGGCACGAAGGCCGAATTCAGACCCACAGCTGTCTGCAGTGTCTCCCAACTGAACGCTATCCAGCGGGCGACGGCCGCCATGGACGGAGGGGCCAAAGCATCCCTGGGTACGCTGTCTGTGGGTGGCCCTGACCCCTGCGAGAGGATACAGAGACGAATGAGACGTAGTTTGTACCTCTAGGAGCTCAAAGTGTCAGTGAGTGCTCCTCCAATTCGGTACCCCAGTACCCGCAGATGACCGAGCATCGCCCACAGAGCCCCAAGGCCCCGGGAGGGCTGTGCATTTGCCGCAAGTGAGCCTTTTCTCGGAAGTCTGCGATTCTGGCTCAAAATGGACGTCACCAGAGAGCTTTTTGCCAAAGCTACCATATACATATATATGCATATATATGTATATGGTGGATTTTCGAAGGAAACCTGCGTGGACGCCTGGTCTACCACAGAAGACAGGCCGCTCCTAGCACCTCCTCCTCCCCGCAGTGTGGACACCGGGCGTTCCAGAGCCACAATTCAGCATGATCTCTTTTCATCCCAGAGGCCCCGGGGCTCCTTCCTCACGCACGGCTCCTTCCCGCTTTCCGCAGTGGAAATCAGACTTCAGGACGGAAGCAGACACCTCCTCTCCCTCACCTTTCTGCCCGGGATGGTCGTAATGGTCCCCGTGGACGCATTCAAAATGAAGAAATGAAAGGCTCAAAGAGCTGATCGCAAAGCTCCTAAGGCACGGAGGCCGAATTCAGACCCACAGCTGTCTGCAGTGTCTCCCAACTGAACGCTATCCAGCGGGCGATGGCCGCCATGGACGGAGGGGCCAAAGCATCCCTGGGTACGCTGTCTGTGGGTGGCCCTGAACCCTGCGAGAGGATACAGAGACGAATGAGACGTAGTTTGTACCTCTAGGAGCTCAAAGTGTCAGTGAGTGCTCCTCCAACTTCGGTACCCCAGTACCGCAGATGACCGAGCATCGCCCACAGAGCCCCAAGGCCCCGGGAGGGCTGTGCATTTGCCGCAAGTGAGCCTTTTCTCGGAAGTCTGCGATTCTGGCTCAAAATGGACGTCACCAGAGAGCTTTTCGCCAAAGCTACCATATACATATATAGGCATATATATATTCATCTATATGCCTATATATGTATATGGTGGATTTTCGAAGGAAACCTGCGTGGACCCCTGGTCTACCACAGAAGACAGGCCGCTCCTAGCACCTCCACCTCCCCGCAGTGGGGACACCGGGCGTTCCAAGCCACAATTCCGCATGATCTCTTTTCATCCCAGAGGCCCCGGGGCTCCTTCCTAAGGCCTCGGCTCCTTCCCGCTTTCCGCAGTGGAAATCAGACTTCAGGACGGAAGCAGACACCTCCCTCTCCCTCACCTTTCTGCCTGGGACGGTCGCCATGGTTCCCGTGGACGCATTCCAAATGAAGAAATGAAAGGCTCAAAGAGCTGATCGCAAAGCTCCTAAGGCACTGAGGCCGAATTCAGACCCACAGCTGTCTGCAGTGTCTCCCAACTGAACGCTTTGCAGCGGGCGACGGCCGCCATAAACGGAGGGGCCAAAGCATCCCTGGGTACGCTGTCTGTGGGTGGCCCTGAACCCTGCGAGAGGATACAGAGACGAATGAGACGTAGTTTGTACCTCTAGGAGCTCAAAGTGTCAGTGAGTGCTCCTCCAACTTCGGTACCCCAGTACCAGCAGATGACCGAGCATCGCCCACAGAGCCCCAAGGCCCCGGGAGGGCTGTGCATTTGCAGCAAGTGAGCCTTTTCTCGGAAGTCTGCGATTCTGGCTCAAAATGGATGTCACCAGAGAGCTTTTTGCCAAAGCTACCATATACATATATATGCATATATATATTCATCTATATGCATATATATGTATATGGTGGATTTTCGAAGGAAAACTTCGTGGACCCCTGGTCTACCAGAGTAGACAGGCCGCTCCTAGCACCTCCACCTCCCCGCAGTGTGGACACCGGGCGTTCCAGAGCCACAATTCCGCATGATCTCTTTTCATCCCAGAGGCCCTGGGGCTCCTTCCTAAGGCCTCGGCTCCTTCCCGCTTTCCGCAGTGGAAATCAAACTTCAGGACGGAAGCAGACACCTCCCTCTCCCTCAACTTTCTGCCTGGGATGGTCGCAATGGTCCCCGTGGACGCATTCCAAATGAAGAAATGAAAGGCTCAAAGAGCTGATCGCAAAGCTCCTAAGGCACGGAGGCCGAATTCAGACCCATAGCTGTCTGCAGTGTCTCCCAACTGAACTCTTTCCAGCGGGAGACGGCCGCCATGGACGCAGGGGCCAAAGCATCCCTGGGTACGCTGTCTGTGGGTGGCCCTGAACCCTGCAAGAGCATACAGAGACGAATGAGACGTAGTTTGTACCTCTAGGAGCTCAAAGTGTCAGTGAGTGCTCCTCCAACTTCGGTACCCCAGTCCCCGCAGATGACCCAGCATCGCCCACAGAGCCCCAGGCCCCGGGAGGGCTGTGCATTTGCCGCAAGTGAGCCTTTTCTCGGAAGTCTGCGATTCTGGCTCAAAATGGACGTCACCAGAGAGCTTTTCACCAAAGCTACCATATACATATATAGGCATATATATATTCATCTATATGCATATATATGTATATGGTGGATTTTCGAAGGAAACCTGCGTGGACCCCTGGTCTACCACAGAAGACAGGCCGCTGCTAGCACCTCCACCTCCCCGCAGTGTGGACACCGGGCGTTCCAGAGCTACAATTCAGCATGATCTCTTTTCATCCCAGAGGCCCCGGGGCTCCTTCCTAAGGCCTCGGCTCCTTCCCGCTTTCCGCAGTGGAAATCAGACTTCAGGACGGAAGCAGACACCTCCCTCTCCCTCACCTTTCTGCCTGGATGGTCGCAATGGTCCCCGTGGACGCATTCCAAATGAAGAAATGAAAGGCTCAAAGAGCTGATCGCAAAGCTCCTAAGGCACGGAGGCCGAATTCAGACCCACAGCTGTCTGCAGTGTCTCCCAACGTAACTCTTTCCAGCGGGTGACGGCCGCCATGGACGCAGGGGCCAAAGCATCCTGGGTACGCTGTCTGTGGATGGCCCTGAACCCTGCAAGAGCATACAGAGACAAATGAGACGTAGTTTGTACCTCTAGGAGCTCAAAGTGTCAGTGAGTGCTCCTCCAACTTCGGTACCCCAGTCTCCGCAGAAGACCGAGCATCGCCCACAGAGCCCCAAGGCCCCGGAGGGCTGTGCATTTGCCGCAAGTGAGCCTTTTCTCGGAAGTCTGCGATTCTGGCTCGAAATGGACGTCACCAGAGAGCTTTTTGCCAAAGCTACCATATACATATATATGCATATATGTGTTCATCTATATGCATATATATGTATATGGTGGATTTCAAGGAAAATCAAGTGGACCCTGGTCTACCAGAGTAGACAGGCCTCGGCTCCTAGCACCTCCACCTCCCCGCAGTGTGGACACCGGAGGATTCCAGAGCCACAATTCAAGATGATCTCTTTTCATCCCAGAGGCCCCGGGGCTCTTTCCTCAGGCACGGCTCCTTCCCGCTTTCCGCAGTGGAAATCAGACTTCAGGACGCAAGCAGACACCTCCCTCTCCCTCACCTTTCTGCCTGGGATGGTCGTAATGGTCCCCGGTGACGCATTCAAAATGAAGAAATGAAAGGCTCAAAGAGCTGATCGCAAAGCTCCTAAGGCACGAGGCCGAATTCAGACCCACAGCTGTCTGCAGTGTCTCCCAAATGAACTCTTTCCAGCGCGTGACGGCCGCCATGGACGGAGGGGCCAAAGCATCCCCGGGTACGCTGTCTGTGGGCGGCCCTGACCCCTGCAAGAGGATGCAGAGACGAATGACACGTAGTTTGTACCTCTAGGAGCTCAAAGTGTGAGTGAGTGCTCCTCCAATTTCGCCATCCCAGGACCCGCAGATGACCGGGCATGGCCCACAGAGCCCCAAGGCCCAGGGAGGGCTGTGCATTTGCCGCAAGTGAGCCTTTTCTCGGAAGTCTGCCATTCTGGCTCAAAATGGACGTCACCAGAGAGCTTTTTGCCAAAGCTACCATATACATATATATGCATATATATGTTCATCTATATGCATATATATGTATATGGTGGACCCTCGAAGGAAACTGCGTGGACCCTGGTCTACCAGAGTAGACAGGCCTCCTAGCACCTCCACCTCCCCGCAGTGTGGACACCGGGCGTTCCACAGCCACAATCCAGCATGATCTCTTTTCATCCCAGAGGCCCCGGGGCTCCTTCCTAAGGCCTCGGCTCCTTCCCGCTTTCCGCAGTGGAAATCAGACTTCAGGACGGAAGCAGACACCTCCCCCTCCCTCACCTTTCTGCCTGGGATGGTCGCAATGGTCCCCGTGGACGCATTCCAAATGAAGAAATGAAAGGCTCAAAGAGCTGATCGCAAAGCTCCTAAGGCACGGAGGCCGAATTCAGACCCACAGCTGTCTGCAGTGTCTCCCAACTGAACGCTATCCAGCGGGCGACGGCCGCCATGGACGGAGGGGCCAAAGCATCCCTGGGTACGCTGTCTGTGGGTGGCCCTGAACCCTGTGAGAGGATACAGAGACGAATGAGACGTAGTTTGTACCTCTAGGAGCTCAAAGTGTCAGTGAGTGCTCCTCCAACTTCGGTACCCCAGTACCCGCAGATGACCGAGCATCGCCCACAGAGCCCCAAGGCCCCGGGAGGGCTGTGCATTTGCCGCAAGTGAGGCTTTTCTCGGAAGTCTGCGATTCTGGCTCAAAATGGACGTCACCAGAGAGCTTTTTTCCAAAGCTACCATATACATATATATGCATATATATGTTCATCTATATGCATATATATGTATATGGTGGATTTTCGAAGGAAAACTGCGTGGACCCCTGGTCTACCAGAGTAGACAGGCCGCTCCTAGCACCTTCACCTCCCCGCAGTGTGGACACCGGGCGTTCCATAGCCACAATTCCGCATGTTCTCTTTTCATCCCAGAGGCCCCGGGGCTCCTTCCTAAGGCCTCGGCTCCTTCCCGCTTTCCGCAGTGGAAATCAGACTTCAGGACGGAAGCAGACACCTCCCTCTCCCTCACCTTTCTGCCTGCGATGGTCGCAATGGTCCCCGTGGACGCATTCCAAATGAAGAAATGAAAGGCTCAAAGAGCTGATCGCAAAGCTCCTAAGGCACGGAGGCCGAATTCAGACCCACAGCTGTCTGCAGTGTCTCCCAGCTGACCTCTTTCCAGCGGGTGACGGCCCCCATGGACGGAGGGGCCAAGGCATCCCTGGCTACGCTGTCTGTGGGTGGCCGTGAACCCTGCAAGAGGATACAGAGACGAATGAGACGTAGTTTGTACCTCTAGGAGCTCAAAGTGTCAGTGAGTGCTCCTCCAACTTCGGTACCCCAGTGCCCGCAGATGACCGAGCATCGCCCACAGAGCCCCAAGGCCCCGGGAGGGCTGTGCATTTGCCGCAAGTGAGCCTTTTCTCGGAAGTCTGCGATTCTGGCTCGAAATGGACGTCACCAGAGAGCTTTTTGCCAAAGCTACCATATACATATATGCATATATATGTTCATCTATATGCATATATATGTATATGGTGGATTTTCGAAGGAAACCTGCCTGGACCCCTGCTCTACCACAGAAGACAGGCCGCTCCTCGCACCTCCACCTCCCCGCAGTGTGACACCGGGCGTTCCAGAGCCACAATTCAGCATGATCTCTTTTCATCCCAGAGGCCCCGGGGCTCCTTCCTAAGGCCTCGGCTCCTTCCCGCTTTCCGCAGTGGAAATCAGACTTCAGGACGGAAGCAGACACATCCCCCCCCCTCACCTTTCTGCCTGGGATGGTCGCAATGGTCCCCGTGGACGCATTCCAAATGAAGAAATGAAAGGCTCAAAGAGCTGATCGCAAAGCTCCTAAGGCACGGAGGTCGAATTCAGACCCACAGCTGTCTGCAGTGTCTCCCAACTGAACGCTATCCAGCGGGCGACGGCCGCCATGGACGGAGGGGCCAAAGCATCCCTGGGTACGCTGTCTGTGGGTGGCCCTGAACCCTGCGAGACGACACAGAGACGAATGAGACGTAGTTTGTACCTCTAGGAGCTCAAAGTGTCAGTGAGTGCTCCTCCAACTTCGGTATCCCAGTACCCGCAGATGACCGAGCATCGCCCACAGAGCCCCAAGGCCCCGGGAGGGCTGTGCATTTGCCGCAAGTGAGCCTTTTCTCGAAGTCTGCGATTCTGGCTCAAAATGGACGTCACCAGAGAGCTTTTTGCCAAAGCTACCATATACATATATATGCATATATATATTCATCTATATGCATATATATGTATATGGTGGATTTTCGAAGGAAAACTGCGTGGACCCCTGGTCTACCAGAGTAGACAAGCCGCTCCTAGCACCTCCACCTCCCCGCAGTGTGGACACCGGGCGTTCCAGAGCCACAATTCAGCATGATCTCTTTTCATCCCAGAGGCCCCGGGGCTCCTTCCTAAGGCCTCGGCTCCTTCCCGCTTTCCGCAGTGGAAATCAGACTTCAGGACGGAAGCAGACACCTCCCTCTATCTCACCTTTCTGCCTGGGATGGTCGCAATGGTCCCCGTGGACGCATTCCAAATGAAGAAATGAAAGGCTCAAAGAGCTGATCGCAAAGCTCCTAAGGCACGGAGGCCGAATTCAGACCCACAGCTGTCTGCAGTGTCTCCCAACTGACCGCTATCCAGCGGGCGACGGCCGCCATGGACGGAGGGGCCAAAGCATCCCTGGGTACGCTGTCTGTGGGTGGCCCTGAACCCTGCAAGAGCATACAGAGACGAATGAGACGTAGTTTGTACCTCTAGGAGCTCAAGTGTCAGTGAGTGCTCCTCCAACTTCGGTACCCCAGTACCCGCAGATGACCGAGCATCGCCCACAGAGCCCCAAGGCCCCGGGAGGGCTGTGCATTTGCCGCAAGTGAGCCTTTTCTCGGAAGTCTGCGATTCTGGCTCAAAATGGACGTCACCAGAGAGCTTTTTGCCAAAGCTACCATATACATATATATGCATATGTATATTCATCTATATGCATATATATGTATATGGTGGATTTTCGAAGGAAAACTGCGTGGACCCCTGGTCTACCAGAGTAGACAGGCCCCTCCTAGCACCTCCACCTCCCCGCAGTGTGGACACCGGGCGTTCCAGAGCCACAATTCCGCATGATCTCTTTTCATCCCAGAGGCCCCGGGGCTCCTTCCCAAGGCCTCGGCTCCTTCCCGCTTTCCGCAGTGGAAATCAGACTTCAGGACGGAAGCAGACACCTCCCTCTCCCTCACCTTTCTGCCTGGGATGGTCGCAATGGTCCCCGTGGACGCATTCCAAATGAAGAAATGAAAGGCTCAAAGAGCTGACCGCAAAGCTCCTAAGGCACGGAGGCCGAATTCAGACCCACAGCTGTCTGCAGTGTCTCCCAACTGAACGCTATCCAGCGGGCGACGGCCGCCATGGACGGAGGGGCCAAAGCATCCCTGGGTACGCTGTCTGTGGGTGGCCCTGAACCCTGCAAGAGGATACAGAGACGAATGAGATGTAGTTTGTACCTCTAGGAGCTCAAAGTGTCAGTGAGTGCTCCTCCAACTTCGGTACCCCAGTACCCGCAGATGACCGAGCATCGCCCACAGAGCCCCAAGGCCCCGGGAGGGCTGTGCATTTGCCGCAAGTGAGCCTTTTCTCAGAAGACTGCGATTCTGGCTCAAAATGCACGTCAGTAGAGTGCTTTTTGCCAGATCTACCCTAGATATATCTATATCTATATCTTTATCTGTATCTATAGATATCTCTATATCTATCTCTATCTATCTATCCATCTATCCATCTGTCTATCTATCCATGTATCTATTTCTCTCTATATATATATTTATATATATATCGTGATTTTAATAACAAAATGCTGTGTTTTCTTTAGACTTTTGAGATAAGACAGGCCGCTCCTAGCACCTCCACCTCCCCGCAGTGTGGACACCGGGCGTTCCAGAGCCACAATTCCGCATGATCTCTTTTCATCCCAGAGGCCCTGGGGCTCCTTCCTA
>NW_024343552.1:0-488 GCF_902729225.1 Pteropus medius
TCTCTCTCTCTCTTCTCTCTCCACTGATCTTCCATGTGGCTCTTGAACATGCTGAACCTGTGATTAATAAACATTGCTTTTTCATAGTTTCCTGGTAGTTTTTATAATTATAATAAGGACCAATTATAACAAATTATAACAAAGGCCAGCCCTGCAACAACATAGAAAGAGGTCTGAGTGACAAGCAGTAGGGGCCCAGGCCAGTGCCCCAGGCCATCCTCGCCTATAGCATCACTATCAACAGGCTGAGAATTACAGGGAGCAACGATGAAGTCTACATTATCAGGAAGAGCAGTTAAGGTACTGATGTAGGCGGGATGAGGGACACAAAAGTGAAAACTGAGGTTTCAGGTTTTCCTGGATTGCAATTATATAAATGGGCTTAGTAGACAAGTGAAGTTTTTTTGCTACAGGAGTAATACGACTTATGACTATTCTATTTATAAAACAAGAACAAATTACTTACAATGATGTATGTCTTTTGAGAA
>NW_024343553.1:0-809 GCF_902729225.1 Pteropus medius
GGATTCTCTGGAAGTTTGGTAAAAGAAAGAATTGTTTTAATCAAATGACATAGATGTTATGGAGTAGAATGTGACATTGATATACATTATTTTACTTTAAAATTCTCAATATAAATTATTATAAAACTTTAAAACTTTTCTTTTTACAGTCAAAGGAGAATAGGAGCGCTGAAGTATTACCACCAGCCTCAGAGATACATACTTCTGTGGAAATTTTTGAGAGGCATTAACTTAAGAGTAGAGCACAGACTCCCAGCTAGATATTCAAAAGCCTTCATAATATGGTCACGATATTCCTCCTGAAACTTTTTTCACTACCCTTCTATTTGAAATCTGAACACTAGTGGGCAAATTCACCCCCTCATTATCCCTCAGGTATGCCAAGCACTACACAAGGCCCTAACCAGTCTCCCTCTTAGGATTTTTTTTTAAACTACTACTTCTCCCTTGCTTCTGGTTTTCAAAGTTCATCTCCAATAAGCTCTTCCAACCCCCAATCCCTTAGTGATTCATTCTCCTCTCCTCTCTACTACGTCTTCTCTTTGATGTTATTTACCATTAGCAGCAAAATACATTATTTGGTTGTATTTTAATTGTATTCATTGTCTTCCCAACCTAGAACGAATATTTCTAAAAGAAGGACTTTTAATATTCTTCATAACTCTTGACACAGTGTTAAGCACATAGTAACATAGATTATAATACACAGAAAATAGAGACCAAAGTTTGAAATATGACCACTGAATGAATGAATGAGAGGAAAAAAAAAAAGAGAAAACCTGAAGGATAACACAGAAGAGTGATTTTTA
>NW_024343554.1:0-52204 GCF_902729225.1 Pteropus medius
AAAGGGAACATGGAAAAGATGGAATGAATAAAAATCTAGCAAGATGATGTAATTAAACTATATGACTAATCATATTCAAGCTATGGTCTAAACACCACAATTCAAAGGCAGAGATTTTCAGATTGAATTTCAAAGCAACACCCAATCAGAGGCTGCAGACAAGAAACCTATGGTCAATAAAAGACCCAAAAATCTCAGTGCAAGTTCCGGTTAAGTTTGCTGCCCCAATTCTGCTCCCCCTGTCGGACAAAAACTTTTACGGTTGTCAGACAGAGGATGTAGTTAGATCAGGTGTACAGTTCGAAATGATGAAATGGAAAAGTTCATATTATGATCCCTTTGCCATGAAAAAAAAAAGGAAAAGTATCAACCACAATGCTCATTTCACGAGTAACAGCTATAAAAAGACCCTCCTCTCCACATACACATTAAGATTTTCAAAAAAGAGTGACAATGCCTCCCCTATGAGCTATTAGTAAGAGGCAAACTGATATCCATATGAACCAGATGTGTACACTCCACACAGAAGCCTAGAGAACTCTCTCCATCAGCCTGAGATGGAGCGTATTCACAGGGACGAGTGCGTGTGTGAGGGAGGCTGGGGCCACACGTCCAGCCGTGGTGTCACGAATCAGAGCTCTAGGATGTCCCCAGCATGACCAAGACCCGTCTCCTCCTCGTCTTCCTTCCTGTTTACTCCAATGATGCCTCCCAGGCGCTTTCCCCAGACTCAGCCCCATGGGACCCTGAGCCTGGCCCCGACCATGAGCTCAGCCTGGGGGATGCTAGGAGGTGGGACCCTGTGAAAGTGTCCTAAAGTCCCTGAACCTGCTGATCTGAGGTAAGGAAGCTCAGCTGCTCTCAGTGGAGTGCTTATGGCACACCTGAAAATCCCACCTGTCAGGAGGGATGACTAAGCAATTCTGCAGGACAGAGCCAACAGGAACTAAGCCAGGACCATGCACTACCACAGCTACCTCCACCATCCCATAGATTATCCAGCTCCAGCCTGGGCAAGGCCTGCTCACACCTCCACTTGAGAACGAAGGTGTCTTCCTATGATGGCCAGGCCATGATGGGGACTGCGATGAGCCAGGGGGATTGAAGCCCTGCCACCCAGCCCAATCCTCACTCTCCCTCCTTCCTGCCCTGGTCAAGCGCTGCCCTAAAGAGCCCGGGCCTGAATCCAGGACCACTGGGTTTCTCTTCTGACCTCACCCAACTTTTCTCTGTATTCTTCGAATCCCTTTGGGCCTGAACATTACATCTTCTGTAATGAGAAAAGCAATAATGTTTTTCAGAAGCTCTATTTTCCCAATTAAATGGTACAAACTCCAAAAACGGGACTCGATGGGAGTCCCAGTGAGTAAGCCCCAGGTCTTGGAATCTTCTGGCCTTACTCTGAGGAATCCAAGGACAGGGGCTCAGCACAGACAATGCTTCTGGGTGATGGATATGGTCCATTCCAAGTAGCATGAGGTTCCCAGGTCATCAAAATGGCAGCCAAGTGTAGTGCGGAATTCCTACCCCATGAACTCTGAGAGGTTTGTGATGAATTGGAAATAATATTAGTGATAATGACTATGAGGACTGTGGTCATGATGATGGTGATGATGATGATACACATGCTCAACTTTAGTTTAGAGCTTTAGTGCAAGACGAGTTTGGGACAGTAGCCATATTTTTGCACCCCAGGAAGGTGACTGTGATCAGAAAAAGTTAGAGTCTATGGCTGATTTTCTTAGAAGCAGCTTAGAAGCAGCTGGGGAACTCTACTCCTTCCTCCTCAGGCACCTGCCCAGCCCCCTCTAGCAGGTGAGAATGATCTCTGCTAACTCCTCCCTTACAAAACCCAGATGAGTCTGCGCCTATGCCACTCTGAGCAAGCCTGATTCCGTCTGATCTTGTAAGCTAAGCAGGGTCTGGCCTGGTTAGTACTTGGATGGGAGACCACCTAGGAAGACCAGGTGCTTTAGGCATAAAGAAAAAAAAAGAAAAAAGAAAGAAAGAAAAGAAAGCCAGATAATGAGTACATTTGCATAAACTCTAAACCATCACCATCCCCAAAGGACTGAGAAAGGAATAAGAGGGGGTTGGGGAGGCCAATGAGGTCTCAGGAGAAAGAGCTCTGAGGAGGACCTACCATGGCCTGGACCGTACCTGTTCCCCCTCCTCATTCTCTGCACAGGTGCTGCCCCTGAGGCGCTGCCTACATCTGAGCCCCCATAGGACCCTGAGCTAGAGCTCTGCTAAACCCTGGTCTCAGCCTAGACAGGACCTCATTCAGAACCCCTGGGACCGGGCCCTTCATCCTCAGCCCTTTCTCCTCTTTTCTCTTGCAGGCTCCCTGGTTTGCTATGAGCTGACCTAGCTGCCCTCACTGTGTGTGGCTCTGAGATAAAGGGCCAGTATCATCTGTTCTGCAGATATCACTGAGAATGTAATTATATGCACTGGTACCAGTAGAAGCCTGGCCAAGCCCATGTGCTGGTCACATATTATTTTGGCAACCAGCCCTCAGGGTTCCCTGACTGATTCTCTGACTCTATCTCAGGGAACACTGCCACCCTGACCATCAGCAGGGCCCGGGCCGAGGACGAGGCTGACTATTACTGTGAGATGTGGATATTGCCAGTGATGAAACCCACAGTGACATAGGCAGATGGGCGGGTGAGACACAGATTCCCTTCCCCGTCACTGTCACATTCTCCTCCAGCCCGAGGAGGGTTTAGACATGACACGTCTGGCCCAGGTTCCCAGATCTGACATCCCCAGGCAGCCTTGTCCTCCGTGCCCTCCAGACTTGTTCTGCAGAGGGTTCACTGGGAGATAGTACATGAAATTAATTCTGCACAAGGAGTCCCTTTGTTTAAAGCGTTAGTGGAATGATTGAACATGTTAAGTGCTGACTTCAACTACATTTAAAAAACACCCCATCTCACCTTTCAGAGATGACAGTCGTGATGTCGAAGTTTAAAAATGCACAGTTGAGATTCACAACTGTATAGACACTGCATAAGAAGAGTTTGGTGAACTTAATGACAAAGAAATAGAAACTATTCGAAACAAAGTGAAGAAATAAAAAAACTGAAAGCGATGAGCAGTGAGGCTCAGTGATTTGCAGGACAACTTCATTTAGCCTGAGAGTCATGTAGTTGGAGTCTCAGAGCAGAGAAGACAAACAGGAGTGAATAGAAAAAATGCTTAAAAAAACAATAGCCCCAAATATTTCAATACTCTAGAAAACCATGACCGAAATATCCTAGAATTTGAACCAATTTCAAAAGCAGATAACATGAGAAAACAATGCTAATATTCATAACTACATTCACAAAATCAGTGATCACGAGATAATATTAAAAACAGCCAGAGAGGAAACAAATGTCACATGCAGATGCATAAACCTCATGGAAAAAGCAGATTTCTCACTCAAGCGAAGCAAGTAAGAAGACAGTGGAGCCACAATGCTGAAAAGAAAAGCTTTAAAAAATATTTTTTAAAGAAAAAACTCTAAACGTTGAATTTACGAAGTGAATCTACCTTTCAAACATGAAAACAATATAAAACATTTCCAAAAATGCAGAATCTTACAGAATTTATCACCAGTAGAACATCAAGAAAAAATAGGAACGGGCACCTCAGACAGAAGGAAGATGATGCCAGATAGAAATGTCCATCTACACAGTGGACGTAAAGCGTCACATACGGTCACTACATGGATAAATAGAGAATCGTCTGCCTTATGTTAATGTCCATAATTAACGTCATCGTGTGTAAATCAAAAATCAATAACAATACGCAGTGGTTTTTCATGAATATCTAAATCGAATTTATGACAGTGATAGCTTAACAGTTGGTGGTGGAAAAACATGTGAAGATATTCTCATCCTCTGTGTGAAGCGACATGACATCATGGCAAGGTGAACCCAGACAAGTTAGTGCTGGATAAGGTACCATTAAAATAAACCTTGAATAACTAAGTCATAGCTAATCAGGTGTGTTTGTTGGGTCCACCAGAGAAACAGAACCGATAGGAGATAGACATAGATATGGATATGGATGTGGATGTGGATATGGATATGGGTATAGGTGTATATGCATATGAATACGGTTATGGATATAGATAGAGATACAGATATAGATATACATATAGATAACAGATATGAATATGGATGTAGATGTTTCTGTATATAGAGAAACTTACCTATGCTGTACAGCTAATGTACTGGGGTAGATAGATACATAGTTTGAGATTTTAAGGAGTTGGCTCATGCAACTCTCAGACTGGCATATCCAAAATCCGTAGGACAAGCAGGAGGCTGCATATTCAGGTAAAAAATTTTTCGTGTGTGTGATGCATTCAAATTAAGTAGGAATAATTGAACATATTAAGTGAGGACATGAAGAAAATAAAAATATTTCAATCAAACTCCTAGATATAAAAAACAACAGTATCTCATTTATAAATAACTTTTGTCATAATTACTTACACTCATCTCTGAAGGTGACATTGTGCACATGGCCCGACAAAGTGTTGACTTCGAACATGTACAGTATGGTGATATTCACACGGGACACTACAGAATGTGCAGTGGGTCAGGAAGAACTCTGCATGGCTCCCCACGGTGACCCCAGAGGGAGATGCTTAGGTTACAGGTGAGAACAGGCTGCTTGGTGACCGAGATGGGATCCTGAAGAAATAATCAGGTCCTTTAGGGAAGGAAGCTCATAATCCCATCATGATCAAATTCCTTAAACCAGTGTCAAATGGACAACCAAAAAACCCTTAGAGAGAAGACACAGGTTCTATACAGAGAGGAGCAGAGAGATCAGAGCCGAGCTCTCCATCCAGACAGCGCAAACAGAAGAGAGTGGAGCCATGTCTCCAGAATAATAAAAGTGAAAACAAAAAAAAGCAATAATGACAACAAAAAAAATGTCCATTTTGAAGTCTTTCCTCACTGACAGTGTCTTTCAAAAAAGAAGACAAAATACAATGTTCTCACTGCCTTTAATTTTCCGAACAACCAGACCCTCCCCACAGGGCACTGACCTCACTTTCCCCACTCCTATTTCCTGTTCCTTGTTCATCTTCCCATCCTGACAGAGCCCCAGTGTCACCTCACCGGAGAGGCTTCCTTCAGCCTCTCACCGCACAGTACCTGCCTGTCAGTTTTTGCCTGCTATCAACCAATTATCTGGACATCACCAAGAGCTGCACAATTATTCCCTTATCATCATTTGAAATATTGATTGATTTCCATTAATCGTTACCTTCATTAGTCATGATTTTTTTTTAACACAAGAACATACACATAACAATCAGAAGCATGAACAGACAAGAGCTTATTTTTCTCCCGCAACAATAAGTCTGGAGTCAGTTCGTTGTTCTCCAGATCCTTAGCAATTCAATGAGGTCCCAGATCTTTCTTACCTTCTGGTCCACCATATCTACTACAAAGGCTTCGCTTTCATTCTTTTTGAAGACAGAGCTCAGGATGGCTGCTGCAGCTCCAGCTATCCCATCCAGGTTCCAGAGGAAAGGCACTGCATAAATTTATTCTGTTTATTTATGTCACAAGAGCGAAAGTTTCTTGGAAAGAAGCTCAGCCGACTGACACATCCATGGACCAACACTGTGCCACAAGATGAATCCTGGCCAATAGGGATCAGAGATTAGCAATTGTCTGGCTACGAAACAAGTATGAAAGACAAGATTCAGAGAGAAGGTGGGGGGTCTGCTTGCTGTGTCAATAAAACAAGTTTGTTCGCTATGCTGCCCCGAGCACACAATGGTCCCGTTCAAGTGATTTCCAGACAAAGTGGGGCTGAATCAATCAATGTTTGTTGGGTGAGTGTTCCCCTGTCTCTGGCTTAGAGCAATAGCATTTACTGCCCTCTGTGGGCCCTTCACCAGCAGAGGGCACCAGTGGGAGGTAGCCACTGAGTCCTGTATTCCCTGTTCCAAGACCTGGAATCTCACCCATGACCACCCACCACCCCACAGATACGTGCAGTGACTCTTCAGGTAAGTCCTGCCCCCTCCTCCTCTAAATGAACCTGATCATATTGTTATGGGTGATCAGAGCCTCCAGTGCTTGGCCTTGAGAAAAGCAGGCATCACATAAAAGACAGTAATTTCTTCCCTGGGCCAGCAGTCCATGGGTCAGGGACCAGAACCTGAATCGTAGGTTCTGAATTTACAAACGACTGTACCAAGCAAAGGTGCCCCTGCTTCCACACAGCAGGTTCTTCGCGGCCACCAGAGGGCAGCAGAGACCACCTGGCAAAGACATCTGGAGATGGGGTGGGCCTGGGTGTAAGGGGTTCGAACATGCAGGAGGGTTGTTAACCATCACCTCATATCTGGAAAAAAAATGTATGTTTTCTACACTATCATCTTTTATGTAAACTACTGACTGCATGTCTGTCAGATGTGTTGATGTAGACTCCGCCTGTTCCTCTAGCGTAGGTCCAGATATTTCATTCCTCTCCAGCCCATGTCATTCGTGCTCGAATTCTGTTCCTCTTCAACTTTTCTCAGCACCAAGATGTGTCCCTGTAAACACTGCGTTAGGGTTTATGACAGAGGCACAGCATCTACGACCTGCCCCAGGAGCTCTCACCAAGCACAGAAACTCACAGCACCTCAGTGGCTCCTAAAGAGTCTGTGCACACTGGGCAAGGTGGGAATGAGCTCAGGTTCTAGTGTTTACAGACTGTGTTCCGGGTGGGACACTGCACTGACCTAAGGCTCCTATGGTCACCTCTATAGTCACCATTCTATAATGTGTTCAGAAAATGCAGACATTTCACCTCTAACTCTCAGGGACCAGATCTGCCCGGGGCTGAGGCCATGAGACAGTCTGCGGTAGATGTATCAGCCCCAGACTATGGCACCAGACAGTGGATCAGAATCCCTGGGCTAAGGGTGGGGTCTGCAGGGACCACTCTTCCCCTTTCTGTGTCCCTTGAGGCGGAGCTCCTCACTGAAACCACAAGCTCCTCAGGCAGCACCCCTGACCCGACTTGATTTGCATACCCAGCAGCTCTCTCCAGCAAGGGGATAAGAGAAGCCTGGGAGGAAACCTGCCCAGTCTCAGGCCCAGAGAGCAGAACTGAGCTGCTTCTACCATGGCCTGGACCCCTCTCCTCCTTGGCCTCCTTGCTCACTTCACAGGTGCTGCATCCAGGCTCACACTCAACCTCTGCCTTAGGGCTCAGGATAGGCCAGGCCCTGTCTTTGATCTCAGTAGGGAGCTGCCAGTGGGGACAGGATGCGAATGACTCTGCTACAGGATGAGGGCCTGGGCTGGGCTGAAATACCTCACTGTGCTCACTGGCTCTGTGTGAGCCCTGAAGGGCTGCACCTGCCAGAGCATGAAGGGCTTTTCATTGCAGAAGCTCCATCCTCCAGTCAGGCCCTAGGGCCAAAGGTGTTAGAATAGATAGGGATGTTAGGGCATCCTGTGGGCTAATGAAACTCTGGAGCTTGGTCCAGGCCAGGCAGACTGTATCTCCTGGAGAAGAGACTCAGCTCTGGAAGCCCACCTCTCCTTTTCTCTCTTGCAGGCTCCGTGGCGTCCTATGAGCTGACTCAGCCACCCTCACTGTCCGTGGCTCCAGGACAGACAGCAAGGATCACCTGTGAAGGAAACAATATCGGAAGTAAAAGCGCTCAATGGTACCAGCAGAAGCCAGGCCAGGCCCCTGTGCTGGTCATCTATGGTGATAAAAACCGGCCCTCTGGGATCCCTGACCGATTCTCAGGCTCCAACTCAGGGAACACAGCCACCCTGACCATCAGCGGGGCCCGGGCCGAGGACGAGGCTGACTATTACTGTCAGGTGTGGGACAGTGGTAATGCTCACAGTGACACAAGCAGATGGGGAAGTGAGACACAAACCCCCTTCCCGGTCTGTGTCACACTATCCTCTGGTCCCTCAAGAACTGCAGACAAAGCCGTGAACAGGTCTGGCCCAGGGCCCTCGATCTGAGATTCCTGGCTACACATTCTCACTGCGCCCTCAGCCATCTCTGCGTAAGGTGGATCAGGAGTAGATTCAGGGCTGGCGGGACCAGGCTGTCATGGTGTTGTCAGGCCCTGAATGTGAACTGGGGACAGATGGCTTGGGAGGAAGGACAAACAGAGGAAGATATTTGTCCAGTGGTCAATGACCTGGCCTTTCCATATGGTCATCACTGGACCCTCCTTCACCCTACTGATTAGGATAAGACCCCACAATTGCCCAGCTCCGCTGAGCTCCCGAAGCCCCAGGCTCTCACGATGGCCTGAGACACTGAGTGGAGCAGAACACTGTGCTGTCCACACAGATCCCTCTTGTGAGCTCACCACCCACGCGCCTTTGCCGGGGAACCTGGCGGCTCTCATCGGTGCCTTCGTTGGGAAGTGCTGTAGGTTCAGAAAATGGTCCCCCAGGTTCATGTCCTTCTCAGAGAGGTCAATGTAGTGACCACCAGGGGCCAAGTTGTCAAGGCCCTGGCTCAATTAAGGTGACCAAACCTGCCAGCCTGAGAGCTCTCTGGACGAACCTAAGGCCTCGTCTTTAACCGCGTGGGGGTCACCTCCTCCTTTTGCCCAGTCTCACCTCTTCACCTGCTTCCTGATTTCCTGCCCACGCAATTCACCATCTCAGCTTCTGTTTCCGGGGAGCACAGCCTAAGAGGTCAGCTGTTGCCAACATGGTCATCAGAACAGAGGTGGCCACTATACATCCACAGGGCTCTGGTTCTCAGCTAAGTCCCCAGTGTCCACCTCAACATCCCCAGAGAGATCTGATTGTTCCTTGTAATTTTACAGAATGAAAAGCGGACTGACTAAGTGTTCTAGGCTCTGAAAGACAGTGGGAGAGTCAGGTCCGTCCTGAAGGTGAGTCCATGGGAATCGGGGCCATCCCTTCCTCCTACGGAGTGACCCAGCAGACACTCAGCCATGGCGGGAGCTACACAGTGGATGCTGCTTCCTTCTACCCGCCACGTCCTACACGAGAATCTCTCTTTCCAGCCACCCTAACCAGAAACACACACAGAAAATCATTCTGCAAAATAGAGTTCAGCTTGTCAATGTTGACACAGAATAAGTCACCAGAGTCCAACCATTGTTAGCCGAAACCTATTCACCTTTACACAAAGCACACAGTCTCCAAATTAACAGAATCTACGTAGCCGTGCTTTAGCTAATATGAGAAACTATCTAGTGAACAACCACAAACATGCTAACCCTCTCTCGGAAAGGATGGAAAAGACTGTGTTGTCCTCTAGTGATATTTATTTTCCCCAGCTGTATGGAACATCCTATAACTTAAATACTGAAATATAAAGTTATCTATTTTTAACACATCTTATGTTAAATAATACGGAATGAGACGGGGAAGATTAAAAATGTAAGATTAATATGTATCCAAACATATACATATAAATATAAGAAAGAAATCCTTGTTAGTATTGTCCTCATTACAATGACGAGCCTTGTGGTCAGAGCTGGTATCTGCCATTACCTTCTTCCCTATGCACTCCATGTCCCCCTTGACCTCAGCAAATACCTTGCAAGTCATGATCCCTTGTCAGGTGGGATTACACAAAGCTTCATTCCGGAAGGTACTGGTCCATGATGTCTTGCTGAATTGGATGCTTGTGATTTTGTGACTGTGATCATTGACTACGGTCTGGGAGAATTGGAGGGTCTACTGCTTTCCATACGCGCCCCCTGCTTACCTCTGTGGTGTAGAAGCAACCCAGTGCCCCCTTCAGAGTCACCATTGACCAACCCACACAAAACCCCAGCCTTTGTGGGATCATTCACTGTGAGGAGGAGCCAAGAGGGGCCGTGGAGCAGTCTCGATCACGAGCTCCACACAATCACGCAGAGTGTAAAGTCCCTGAAAGAGAAGAAAACATCTTGTTGATGGGTCTCTCCATAGGGGAGGGAGTGGTGTCTCTCCCACTTTCAACTCCTGATTTCTAGACCCATGAATCCTCCCTATAAAAGAAGCAACAAGGTTGATTGCATACCGACTCCGAGCACATACAGCCTCCTGGAAGACATTGCTTCCATCCTGTACGAGGCTGCCCCCTATCTGGTCCTGTTACTGAGCCCTCAAAGGCCCTTCCATTCCAAATATTCCTGCTTCTGTTTTTTCTAGTCCTGTTGGGGCATCTTAAAGGTAAGATTGGGGGTACTGAGACAACGTGGCGGTGTTAATTCACGCAAAGGATCTGGGTATATCACATCCACCTGGGATGATAAAGAATTGTGTTTCTCTTACAAATGTTCTGGTGGTCAGAGGCTTCCTCCTGTGTGACATGTACACAGAACTGATAGAATAACTAGAAATTCAGCTGGTCTATAATCTGAACGTTTGTTTTCTCCAGAATACATATGTTGATATCTGAACCCCCAAAAGTGAAAGGATGAGTAGATGGGGCCTTTGGGAGGCAATTTGTCCTGAGCTGGAGCCCTCATGAATGGGATTAGTGCTCATAGTAGATTCATCATCCCTTCCCCTTCCCAGCAGGGAGATGGGACACAGCCAGATGGCACCAGCTATGAACCAGGAGGCCGGTCCTCAGCAGAAGGCAACCGTGTTGACGACATGATCTTGGAATTCCAGCCTCCGGAACGGTGAGTAAGAAATTTCTGTTGTTTTTAAGCTGCCCACTCTATGTCATTTCTGTTCCGGCAGCCTGAGCACATGGAGTGGCTGGTACTTGGGTGAGGAGGGGTGTCCCGGGAGATGTTTCAGTCAGAGAGAAAAACACACGGAGACTTAGACAGAAAACACATGAAGTGTTTGAGGTGGTGAGGAAAGCTCAGATTCTGTGCCGCTGAGTGAGAACTGGAGTGGCCTGAACCATCTGTTTCTGTCTGGACGTCCCGCTGGAAATTCACCCCTCCCCACACGAGGCCCAGGGGGCTTCTGATAAAGTCTGTTCTTAAAATGTCTTTCCCACATCATGACAGGGTCTGGCGCCTGAATCAAGCTCAGCTGACAAGGGCAGGACAGTTAAGCACCAAGGCACAGGTGGCCTAGGAAGGACTTGAGGACACGCACGAGAGGAAGTGAGAGTTTCCATGGCGGCCTGCATTGGAGCTTCTGAAACCCAGTGAGCACCGAGTCCCCTGAGGTCTCCTAAGAAGCAGATGCCACTGCAGCAGGTGAGGGCGACCCAGGGAATCTGCGTGTCTCATGGTTCCGTGGGGAGTCGGTGCTGCTGGTCTTCTGAGGACCACAGTGAGCATGGCTTCCCTCCTCCTCTCCTGCTGCTCACAGCTCAGGTGAGAGTCACCACAGGAAGGCACCTCTGTGAACCACAGGGGACCTGCTCTCCCTCCCACCCGGGCTCCACGGGGTCTTGGACTTGCACTTGCCCCTGTCCATAACCTTCATCCTGTCATCCTCGGGGGAACAGTCTGTCCGGACTCTCCTCTGTGGGCAATTGGTCCCCTGGACAGATGGCCAGCATCTCTTGTGCTGGGGCAACAGTGACAATTGGGGGTTATAATCCTTTCTCTTTGTACCAACAGGTCTTGCGCATAGCACCCCATGGCCGAGGAGGGTGTCAAGAATCACACCTCACAGTCCCCAGATCCAGCTCTGGAGACTGCACCTCTGTCACCTCAACCCAGTGATAAAGTTGATTATTATTGCGGTTCCCAAGCAGGGTTGGGGAGGGGGCTTTTTCCCACTTTCTAAATGATGAGCAAGCGAGATCAGTGGCCTGGGCTGGCCGTACTCACCTCTTGTGCCCAGGTCTGTTGTCAGCTCCCACGATGTGGGACACCTTCTACATTCAAGGGCAAAACATGAAACTACCTCCTCCCTCCCACCTTGAGGCAGGTGAAACCCTGAGAGCATCAGCTCGTTGAGATCACTTGCAAACAACCTTTCTTCCTGTCTGTGGCCCATGTGCTCAGACACCCACCTGACAGCTCAAGAGAGGCAAAGGTAGGGGAAGTCCGGATGGCTCAGAGTCCAGACCCCAACGGAGCAAACATTGCACCTCAAGGTCCTACCTTTAATTACTGCTGTCCACCCTATCATGGGATGAAGGCCTCTCTGTCCAGATATGCAGCTCTGACCTCTCTTTTTATTACCAAGGAGAGGAATGAAGGGACACTTGACAATGACCTCACTACCATGTTATCCAGGGAAGTGGATCTTGCAGACGGAGGCTCCTCAGCCTGCAGGGGTCAGGCGTGGTCTGCAACCAGCAGCCCTGGAGCCTAAGGGCACCATGGTCCGACCATCAGAGATGCCTCCCACAGCCCCATCAATCCCTGCACCCACCCCATGGTTGATCTCAATTCCCAGACCCTCATCCCTTCCTGGAATACTCATGCTTACCCGGTCAGCACCAAGTTATCTTTCAAGGTTATGTTTAAAGTACCTTCCTCAGGAAAAGCCATCTGTGACATAAGGTTTGAGTGAGATGCTTTTGCTGGATAATCTCCTAGGACACCATGTTCCCCACTTGCAGGTCATGGCACATGTCTCTTTTATGGCGTTTCTCACAATTAGACTCAGTTCTGTGAGGGAAACTGTGTACAGGGACCAAAAAGTAGTGACTGAGTGTTTACAGTCCTGGCGACACTGCCATTAAAACTACAGAATAAGATGTGGTTCCATAGTGTGATGGTTAGCACGTCTGCTTTACACTCAGAAGGTCCTGGGTTCGCGCCCCAGGAAAGTCACAGTCCCTGGTCTACGGCCATGCCACTTTGAACAATCTTGATATCTGATCTCAGAAGCTAAGTAGGGTTGGGCCTGGTTAGTACTGGGATGGGAGACCACCTAGGAAGACCAGGTGCTAATGCCATAAAAATAATAATAATAAAAATACTACAGAAGGTCTTTGTGGGACAGGACAGACTCTGGAGACCGTGAGCATTGCTTCCCACATGAGCCTGGAAGGCGCAGGCTCGGGGGCCAGAGTGTCTTGTTTACAGGAGAAATTGTGCCGCCTGGGGACTGACACAGACTCCTGGGAGCAGAGTCCAAGTCTGCCGGAGAGGGAAGCTCAGGGCAGGAGCCTCCTCCCAGGGGGTGTGATCACAGGGACAGAACAGTGGCTGATGCCCTGAGCACCCCGACCTTATGGGGAACTGTGTAGGTGCTGGGGCTGTGATAACAGATATCACACACCGGGGGCTGACAATACAGAAATATTGACTCCTAGTTCTGAGAGTAAAAGTCAGAGATCAACCGTCATCAGGGCTGGTGAGATAGAGAATCTGCCCTCTGCCTGTCTCCTACCCTCTGGGGTCTTGCCGGCATCTCTGGTGTCCTTGGCTTGTAGATCCTGCCTCCATCCTCATGTCGTGTTCTCCCTTGTGTCTGTCTCCAAATTTCCCCTTTTTCTGAGCACACCAGTGAAATGTACCGGATTAGGGGCCCTCCTCTGCTCCCGTATGACCTCAGCTTAAATGATCTAATTGCATCTTCAACACTCCTATTTCCAATAAGCTTCCATCCTGAGGTACTAGGGTTAGGACTTCATACATGAATTTGGGGGCACACAATTCAACGCACGCCAGTGTGTCTGCCTACCCTCTCTTTTGGGCGGTTGCAGTTTGGGGTGCACCACCAAATTCTCAAAGATCAGGTGGGGCTTAACTGACAGTCCAGAGCGACTCTGAACCTCCCCTGAATAGCCCATTCATGTCTGGACATCCAGGCTCCGTCCCTGCTCTGTGAATCACCCCAGTGAGCAAATCTCTGACATATGACAAGGTGGCCTCTATAGCCTCCATTCAGGTCATAAATGAGGCAACAGCCTCACATCTTCAGTGAAGCAGTGAATGGCGCTGCTTTCCTGATGAAGTCCCCAGGACACCAAGCTGATGCACTTCTCCTCCAACCCCAGGTCCCAGTCCTCCTGACCCTGCTCAACTGCGAGGGTACGTGATAAGTCTACGACCCCGTTAATTTTAACCTTGTGGCTTTCTGGACTGACTGGAGGGATCAGTGTGAAGTATTGCTATACTCTGGCCCATCAGTGAAACCAGCAACAACCAGCCTAAGGCCCAGTTGTCTTCACCTGCCCCTCGGGTATTCATGCTGTCCTCTGGGGACGGGTCACAGGATATACACTGATGTCAGTGTGTGCAGAGTAGGTCTGCAGTTTCCAAGAACTAGGTACTGCTACCTCAATCAGTAGTCACACTCAGGACACACTCTAATGAGATAAGTGGGATGAGATGACACAAATCACGATCTTTGCAAGCATGAAGTGGTTCTGTGGCAGCTCTGCTGGGACATCGTGATGTGTCTGTCGGAGCAGCAGGACCATGTCACTGGACTCAAAGGTCTAGTCACCATGTCATCAGTGTCCTGGATGAGCCTCCTTTGAGCTGCGCAAAAGGCAGTACATCTGTGGGCTTGTGTGCATGGTGTGTGTGTGTGTGTGAGAGTGTGTGTGTGTGTGTGTGTGCGGGGAAGGAATAGGTGTGTAGTTCCTTTAGTGTAGTGTTCCTTTTAGTGTAGCTAAGAAATTTTTCAACGTCAAAATCCCAAGCATTCTGTTTCTGTAATTTCCTCCTTCCACTATTCTGCTGGCTTTGGTCCATATTAAGTGGAAGGATGAGAATAAGGACATTAAACAAGGAGGAGAAGGAAACGTTCATGTGTGCTTAAGAGGTAGCGGCACCATTCACGGCACTTCGTATTTGTTAAATGGCTTAATCATAGACACTCTGTGAAGAAACGTTCTCGGCATCACCTCATCTCAGATGGGGATGCTGAGACATGCAGAGGAGAGCAACCTGTCTGTGGTCAGAACTGGAAAGTGGCTGACCCAGCAGCAGAACCGAGGCCGTATGGCCTCTGAATGCCTGGTCTACACCACCATCCTGTGTCGTCTCTTGTGCTTTCACACCCAAGATTTGGCCTCTCCTCAAGGTGCCAGGAAGATCTTTCTCCCTTTTCAAAAGCAAGCAGCTGATATTGTGACTTCCAACTGAGCCCTTTCCAATAGAAAAAACATTTGATCCATACAGGCAAATTAAAATTTTACAGGATATGCATTTAAAAATTGGAAGAAAAAGTGTAATTAGTTTTCATAATCTAACTCTTTTTTTAATTATTATTGTCATTTATGGCTACAGCACCTGGTCTTCCTAGGTAGTCTCCCATCCACATACTAACCAGGTCCGACCCTGCTTAGCATCTGAGATCAAACATCGAGCTTGTTCAGGGTGGCGTGGCCGTAGATCATGGACCGTGGCTCCACTGGGATGTGAACCTAGGATCTTCTGCCTGTAAAGCAGATGCGCTAACTGCTACACTATCGAACCATGTCCCATATCTATTTCTTTAATTTAATTAGTTGACATATTATCATTTCAACATGGATTAAATATGAAAATATTAATACCTTTTACATTATTTTTATAGTAAATCTTTGAAATCTTATGTTTACTTCAAAACTACAGCGCATCCTCCCTGGAATGACTCACAGTTCATGTTCAAATGCTGCCTTTCCTTGGTGCCCCTGTCCCTGCAATATATACTGACAGCCAGCAGGAGGCGATGGAGGGTCCCGTGACCCCTATGACAGACTAAGGAGGAATGGCTGCTCCACTTTCCTTTCCACCCAAACCTTGAGTATTGAGGCCTCCCAGAGACAAGGGAATTTTTATACTGTGTGTCCATACTAGTTAGTCCCTTAACTAACAGCTGATCTTAAATACAACAACCATTTGAAAGGTGATTTTCAGCTATCAAACAGGTTTTATGCTTAGTCAGTATAATGAATGACAACAGTTCTTGTGAATTGTTTGGATAAATATTGCTACAAGTATGTTTTTCAGTGGGAAGATCGTTTCCATGAATCTCATGACAAGTCATAAAGTCAGACTTTGTGTACACCTCTAGAGAAAAAAGGATCCTAGGAAATATTTTATTGACCGGGCTCAACTCTGGTGTGAACCCCTTTTGGTGCCTCTCCGGACTAAGTCGAAGGATCACTGCTCCCTCTGCCTCAGTGAGTCAGTGACTCACTGCTGTTGGCCACAAAGGGATATATGTGCCTAATGCACAAGCACAGGTCATATGTATGAAGGTCCATTCTCCCTGGAGGGGACTGAGAGGTAATCCCTCACGATGTCATGACCCAGAGCATGGGTGTGAACCGGCCAGCAGGAGGGCCGGTGGATCCCATGGGGAGACTGCGGTGTGACGTGTGAGGAGTGGAAGCTTCAGGGATGTGGAGCTGGGAAGAAGCCATGTGTCCCCCGCGCAGCTGGGAGCAGCAGTGGGCATGTCTGAAGGACGTAGCACTCGTCTTATCTTCCATGGTCTCCTCAGACCCGACTCTGAGGGGTGAGCTGTGGGGTCTTCCTTTGTCTGCACAGGTATCACCACAGCACTTCACACATCCATTCTTTGTAAAACATCATCTGCTTTTGTAAGTGAATTTGTTCCATCGCATCCTTAGCAGGACAGGGTTTGAAAATCAATACATCTGCCAGGGATATGAGGTGAAACATGTTTTCTTGCCAATTATGTGTCATAAAATTAAGAGGTTCGTCTTTTGATACTGACAGTTGTCCAACTCCATGGCCTCGATCATGTAAGAAAAGTAACCCTTATAAAGCTAAAAGCAACAAACAAACAGGACAAAGTAACAGAGACTCAAGGCCATGGACCATAGACTCCTGGATTCTATGGGGTAGAGGTGCAGGGGGAAAGGGGGTGTAGATGGCGTTAATGGGGTCAAATATGTGGTGACAGAAAAAAATCTAACTAAAAATAAACAAACAAATAAACAAACAAACAGTATTCATTCACTTAAAAATTTTATTCAGAGAACAATATAAAAGAAAGAAGAAAAAAAAGAAAAGGAATCCTGATCTCACTGTGAGGATCCGAGCCCGACACAGGGAGCCTGAGCAGTCACCCGATTCTCCATGCTTCGTTGACACATGATCCAGAGTTGTCTGTCATGGCGGGAGCAGACTGAGTTTCCCATCTCTGTCCACACAGGCCACATGCCATTAACACAGATTCACAGAGCATGGAAACCTGAGCTCCATTCAGATGCTCCATTCTCCCTGAGGACTGTGACAGGAGAGGCTCCACATGCGTGGGAAAGGAGCGGAGACGTCATGGGGGACGGTGAACGGCAAGGCCGGGAGGGGACGGAAAGGTCAGACTCTAGGTTCCGTCTACGCGCTAGGAACGTGACTCATCATCACTGTGTGGGAGATTTTGGAAAATTCATTAACCTCACAGTGATAGCTCCCTCCTCATTAGACTGGAGGAGAGACCTTGTCTGTAGCAGATGATAATATTGGTTTACTATGGTATCAAGATGGGGTTTGGGAGAAACACGAAGAGTCGGCATCCATTAAGGACTCCAAAGAAGTCATTCTGTTGAATTAGCTGCATGTGTAGGATGACATTCACGCTGTGGGCACCAGGGGGCACTGTGGGACCTGCTTTGAGGACCCTAATGCGTCCAATACTTCTGGGTTGTGTTCAGTGCAAAGGGCATGATTGATGCCCTTTGAAGACACTTGAGTTGCACAGAATGAACTCTCCACTCTGAAGCCCGCATCTGCCCTCCTTCTGACCTCAGGAAGTTATCAGCATGAGGCCCTGAGGCTCAGAGCTCAGACAAGAGTGGAGACAGACACACTGGGGAAGGGAAGAGAAGAGATTTGCATTCAGTCTACTCCCTCTAGAGCTGCAAGCAGAGAGGATAACACTAGAGTTTGGAGCGGCCAGTCCCAGCAGGGCGGCCGCAGTGCAGAGAGCCTGGAAACCCCTCCCCACCACGGACTGGGTTCCCTTCTACCTCCTGCCCTGGTTTTCGCCAGAGGTCAGAGTGTCCTAGGGTACTCAGGGGTTCCCTTGCCTTATACTCCCCTCTAAGCACAGTCCTGAGGGACATTTGTTTCGACTCTGGTGCATCCAGCCTCATTTCTGTATCTGTTTCCAGGCTTCTGTGCTATGGTTGTTATGAGCCAGCCCCCATCTGCATCAGCCTCCCAGGAAGTGGATTTGCATGAAGACTCCATCTTACAGAGTATAAGGGCAGCCTGGGTGCCACATCCCAGCTAAGGGCACATAGGCAGAGGCTGGGGTGTCTCCACTATGGCCTGGACCCTTCTGCTCCCGCTGCTCACTCTCTGCACAGGTGCTTCTGCCTAAACTCAGCATCCAGGGAAACCAGGGAGCAGCCTGGCCCTGATGTTCAGCTCAGCACGGGGAATGCTGCAGGGTGTGCGCCCTCTGGGAATGAGACCCTCACCCTCACACTCACCTCTCCTCTCTTCTCTTACAGGTTCTGTGGCCTCTTCTAATGTGTCTCAGCCACCAACAGTGTCTGTAGCCATTGGACAGACAGCCAGGATCACCTGCCAGGGAGAGACTGTAAAAAAATATTATCCTGGCTGGTTCCAGCAGAAGCCTGGTCAGGCCCCCGTGCTGGTCATCTATGGTAATAATAAGCGGCCCTCAGGAATCCCTGACCGGTTCTCTGGCTCTCACTCAGGTGACACGAGCACTCTAACCATCAGCGGGGCCCAGGCCGAGGACGAGGCTGACTATTACTGTTCTGTGTGGGACGGTAGTGATAAAGCTCACAGTGACACAGGCAGATGGGGAAGTGAGACAAAACTGTCTGCCCATCTGTGTCACACACTCCTGCAAACCCAGATGGATTGTTGACAATGCTATAAGCAGGTCTAGCCCAGGTCCTCAGATCTCAGATTCCAGGATTCTGTCAATAGAGAAACTTACCTATGCTGTACAGCTGATATACTGGGGTAGATAGATACATAGTTTGAGATTTTAAGGAGTTGGCTCATGCAACTCTCAGATTGGCATATCCGAAATCCGTAGGACAAGCAGGAGGCTGCATATTCAGGTAAAAATGTTTTGTTTTGTTTTGTTTTGTTTAGTTTTTGTACTGCATCCAAATTATATAGGAATAATTGAACATGTTAAGTGAGGACACAAAGAAAGTAAAGGTATTTCGATCAAACTCTTGGATATAAAAAGAACAGTACCTCAATTAAAAATAACTTTTGTCATAATTACTTACATTCGTCTCTGAAGGTGACATTGTGCACAGGGCCAGACAAAGTGTTGACTTTCAACACGTACCGTATAGTGATATTCACACGGGACACTACAGAATGTGCAGTGGGTCAGGAAGAATTCTGGGGACCGTGTCCATGGCTCCCCACGGTGACCCCAGAGGGAGGGACTTAGGTTACAGGAGAGACAGGGCTGCCTGGGGAACGAGACGGGCTCCTGAAGAAATAATCAGATTCTTTAATAAATAAAAAATCATTTTAAGTATATGTCATTTTTTTTGAGTGAGTAGAGGTAAGATTGAACATATTAGGAACAGTAAATAAGACATTCTAAAAGTATATAATCATTTTCATGAAGATGATATACATGGTCTGAGATTTAAAAAAACACTGAATGAGAATGATGTCATAGAAGATGCTTCAAAAGAAATTAGTGAAATTGATGACATGGCGAATGAAACTATTCAAAATGAAACACAGAAAGAAAAAAAACTGAAAAACTGATGAAGCTTCAAATAATGTAGAGGAACTTCACACAGCCTAAATACTGTGTAATTTGGGTCCCTGAGGAAGACAAGAAGAGGAAGGAGTTGATAAATAGACAAAGGATTGGAAGAAATGATAGGCATTAATTTTCCAATTTTGTTGAGACCATAAACAAATATATCCAGGAAACTCAACGAACCTCAGCCTCCGAAAACATGGAAGCGGCTCCAACACACACCTTGTGGAATTGCTACAAATCAATGATGAAGAGACGCTGTTAAAAGAAGCCAGAGAAAAAAGACACTTTGTGTACAGAGGGACAACGGTCATGATGACATCAGATTTCTCATTAAAGTTGTGCGAGCAAGTAGATTGTGCAGCAACATCTTTAAAATACTAAAAGAAAACCTCTGTCAACTTTGAATTCTTTACCCAGTGAAAATATCATTCAAAAAAAAGAAAGCAATATCCTACATTATCAAAGTGCTAAATCTTCTAGAATTGATCATAGGCAGTTCTGAACAGCAGAAACGGTAAAGGACACCCGTTACTGTGTTCACATTTCTGTTTAATGATACAGAAATGTGAATCTGTACAAAGAAATACAAAGCATTAGATATGGTAACTGCATGGGTAAATATAGAAATATTTTTATTTGTTAATGTCTATAAAATGTAGTCAACTGTCCAAAAGGAAAAAAAGAACAATACGTTACTATATTTGTAAAAGTATACAGATGAGAGAGAAAGCGGGGAGAAAGAGAGAGAGAGACAGAGACAGAGACAGAGTGACAGAGGCAGAGAGACAGAGAGACAGAGAGACAGAGAGTCAGAGAGACAGAGAGAGAGAGGTCATTTAAGCAATAGCTCATGGAGTTGTGGGGCTGTTGAATCTGAAATGCATGGACCAAAGCCTGGTGAGATGTTTCTCCACATTTTTATATTTTTTCAGGAGACATACAGTTTATCTTGCACCCTGCATTCTTCTAATAAAAGCAAAGGGTAAAGAAAGGGCATTTCAACACTGGTACGTGGTTACAGAAATTTCGTCTGCCTCTTCCCAAACCCCTCATTGCACCATTCTGTGCTGGGCTGGGCAGTGCAAGGCGGGGTCACAGTGGCACAGAGAGAGGGCTGGATTCTCTAGACCACGCCCTCTCAGGTGACAGATGGTTTGGTGTGACCCACAAGAGGGAAGGAAGCTCCTGGTCTGAGCACTTCTCCACCAGCAGGAGGCAGCAGAGTTGCAGCCAGGAGCAGCCAAGGTGGATCCTCGGAGGGAGTCTAGCCTGCAAATTAGCTCTGTCCAAGGTTCAGCCCACAGAAGGAAATCGAGACAGTCCGTCTTATCCCCTCGGGCTGAACTGACCACTTCTGAAGTTCAGATTCACACAGTGTCACCACAGGACTCTAATGGACACAGACACAGTGGATACCTCATCTGAACAATGCATCAGGGAAGCCTGGTCCCAGCTGTTGACCTGGGCATTCTTGAGGGTGATTGATGTCATAAAGGGTAGACAAACACTAAGTGTCAAATGAGACGAGGAATGGGCGTGAAGCTTCAAAAGCAAGTGGATGTTTAAGAAGAAAACCATCATACTTGAAACAAAGAACAAATATCCTAACAAATAGAACCATGTCTAAGGAAATGCCAAAAAATGGAACAAAAATGTGTATGGGGGTCACAGAGATGTCAAGTAGAAAGAGAAAGTGGGCAGGACCCACTGACCAGTGCCTGTTGATCAGGGGTTGTCACTTCTCTCTCAGTGGGCCAAGCTCTGCCCCATGGCCAGGCTCCTGGAAGGCTCACAGCCCTGCTGAGCCAGCCCAGGACAGACCACAGGCCAGAAGAGTTTGGGACAGTAGCCATGTTTTCGCACCCCAGGAAGGTGACTGTGATCAGAAAAGTTAGACTCTATGGCTGATTTTCTTAGAAGCAGCTTAGAAGCAACTGGAGAACTCTACTCCTTCCTCCTCAGTCACCTGCCCGGCCCCCTCTAGCAGGTGAGAATGATCTCTGCTAACTCCTCCCTTACAAAACCCAGATGAGTCTGCGCCTATGACACCACGAACAAGCCTGATCCCGTCTGATCTCGGAAGCTAAGCAGGGTCTAGCCTGGTTAGTACTTGGATGGGAGACCACCTAGGAAGAACAGGTGCTGTAGGCATAAATATGAAGAAACAAAAGAGAAGAAAGAAAAGAAAGCCAGATGACGAGTACATTTGCATAAACTCTAAACACTCACCACCCCAAAGGACTGAGAAAGGAATAAGAGGGGGTCGGCGGAGGCCAATGAGGTCTCAGGAGAAAGAGCTCTGAAGAGACCCTACCATGGCCTGGATCCCGTACCTGTTTCCCCTCCTCATTCTCTGCACAGATGGTGCCCCCGAGGCGCTGCCTACATCTCAGCCCCCATTGGACCCTGAGCTGGAGCTCTGTCAAACCTTGAGCTCCGCCCAGGCAGGACCCTTTTTGGACCTCTGGGACCAGGCCCTTCATCCTCAACCCTTTCTCTTTATTTCTTGCAGACTCCATGGTTTCCTATGAGCTGACCCAGCTGCCCTCAGTATCTGTGGCTCTGGGACAAATGGCCAGGATCCTCTGTTCTGCAGATATCACTGAGAATGTAATTTGTATGCACTGGTACCAGCAGAAGCCAGGCCAGGCCCCTGTGCTGGTCACATATTATTTTGGCAACCGGCCCTCAGGGATCCCTGACCCATTCTCTGGCTCTACCTCAGGGATCACTGCCACCCTGACCATCAGCGGGGCCCAGACCGAGTACAAGGCTGACTATTACTGTGAGGTGTGGATATTGCCAGTGATGAAACACACAGTGACACAGGCAGACGGGCCAGTGAGACACAGATTCCCTTCCCCGTCACTGTCACATTCTCCTCCAGGCCTCGGAGGGTGAGACATGACACGTCTGGCCCAGGTTCCCAGATCTGACATCCCCAGTTGGTCCTGTCCTCCGTGCCCTCCAGACTTGTTCTGCAGAGAGTTCTCTGGGAGATAGTACATAAAATTAATTCTGCACAAGGAGACCCTTTGTTTAAAGCGTTAGTGGAATGATTGAATATATTAAGTGCCGACTTCAACTACATTAAAAAACACCACATCTCACCTTCAGAGATGAAAGTTGTAACGTTGAAGTTTAAAAATGCACAGTTGAGATTTGCAAATGTTTAGACTCTGCAGAAGAAGAGTTTGGTGAACTTAATGACATCAAATTGGAAACTATTCCAAACAAAGTGAAGAAATAAAAAAGATGGAAAGCGTTGAGCAGTGATGCTCAGTGATTTGCAGGACAACTTCATGCAGCCTGAGCGTCATGTACTTGGAGTCTCAGAGCAGAGAAGACAAACGGGAGCGAATAGAAAAAATGCTTAAAGAAACAATGGCCCCAAATGTTTCAATACTGAAGAAAACCATGACTGAAATATCCTAGAATATCTACCGATTTCAAAAGCAGGAACCATGAGAAAACAATGCTGATACTCATAATTACATTTGCAAAAACCTGTGATCATGGGACAATATTATAAACAGCAGAGAGGAAATAAATGTCACATGCAGATGCATAAACCTCATGGAAAAAGCAGATTTCTCACTCAAGCGAAGGAAATAAGAAGACAGTGGAGCCACAACTCTAAAAAGAAAAGCTTTAAAAAATAATTTTTAAAGAAAAATCTCTCAACCTTGAATTTATGAGGTGAAACTATCCTTCAAACATGAAAGCAAAATAAAACTTTATAAATATGCAGAAACTTACAGAATTTATCACCAGTAGAACATCAAGAAAAATAGGAACGGGCACTTCAGACAGAAGGAAGATGATGCCAGATAGAAATGTCCATCTCCACAGTGACCGTAAAGCGTCACATACGGTCACTACACGGATAAATAGAGAATTGTCTGCCCTATGTTAATGTCCATAATTAACGTTATCGTGTGTAAATCAAAAATTAATAACAATGCGAAGTGGTTTTTAATGAATATCTAAATCGAATTTTTGACAGTGATAGCGTAACCGTTGGTGGTGGAAAAACATGAGGAGATATTCTCATCCTCTGTGTGAAGTGACATGACATCACGGCAAGGTGGAATTGGACAAGTTAGTGCTGGATAAGTTACCATTAAAATACCTTGAACGCCTAAATCATAGCTAATCAGGTTTGTTTGTTGGGTCCAGAGAAACAGAACCGATAGGAGATAGACATAGATATGGATATGGATGTGGATATGGATGTGGATATGGATATGGATGTGGGTATAGACATGTATATGCATATGAATACGGTTATGGATATAGATAGAGATACAGATATAGATACACATATAGACACAGATATGTATATGAATATAGATGTTTGTCCATGTAGAGAAACTTACCTATGTCGTCTAGCTAATATCCTGGGGTAAATAAATACATGGATTGAGATTTTAAGGAGTTGGCTCATGCAACTCTCTGATTGGCATGTCTGAAATCCATAAGACAAGCAGGAGGCTGCATATACAGGTAAAACGGTTTTTTTTTTTCTTTTTCTGCTGCATCGAAATTAAGTAGGAATAATTGAACATGTTAAGTGAGGACACAAAGAAAATAAAAGTATTTCGATCAAACTCCCAGATATAAAAAACAACAGTACCTCATTTAAAAACAACTTTTGTCATAGTTATTTACACTCGCCTATGAAGGTGACATTGTGCACAGGGCCCGACAAAGTGGTTGACTTTGGACATGTACAGTATGGTGATATTCACATGGGACACTACAGAATGTGCAGCAGGTCAGGAAGAACTCTGGGGACCGTGTGCATGGCTCCCCATGGAACCCCAGAGGGAGGGACTTAGGTTACAGGAGAGACCAGGCTGCCTGGGGGCCAAGATGGGCTCCTGAAGAAGGAATCAGACCCTTTAGGGAAGGAAGCTCATCATCGCATCATAATCAAACTCCTTAAACCAGCGTCGAATGGACAATCATAAAAGCAGTCAGAGAGAGGACACAGGTTCCATACAGAGAGGGAGCAGAGTAAGCAGAGTCGACCTAACCTACCAAACATCACATATAGAAGAGAGTAGAGCGATGTCTCCAGAATAATAAAAGCAAAAACAAAACAACACAACGAAAACAACAAAAACTCTGTCTACTTTTAAGTCTTCACCCAATGGACAGTATCTTTCAAAAGAGAAAGGAAAATAAAATTTTCTCACTGTCTTTCATTTTCAGACCAACAAGACGCTCCCAAAAGGGCACTGACTCCACTCTCCCCAAACACACTTCCTGTTCCTTGTTCATCTTCCCATCCTGACAGAGCTCCACTGACACCTCACCAGAGAGGCCTCCTTCAGCCTCTCACTGCACGGTACCTGCCTGTCATTTTTTGCCCGGTACCAACCAATTATCTGCACTTCATCAAGAGCCACACAATTATTCCCTTATCATGATTTGGTGTGATTGACTGACGTGTGCTAATTATTACCCTCATTATTCAGGAACTTTTTGAATGCAACAACAGACACATAACAATCAGAGGCACGAACAGACAGGAGCTTATTTTAATCCTGCAATAATAAGTGTGGAGTCAGTTCGTTGTTCTCCAGATCCTCAGCTATCCAGTGACGTCTCAGATCTTTCTCACTATCCGGTCCACCATCACTACTGTAAAGGCTTCGCTTTCATTCTTTTTGAAGACAGAGCTCAGGATGGCTGCTGCAGCTCCAGCTATCACATCCAGGTTCCAGAGGAAAGGCACTGCATAAATCTACTCTATTTATTTATGTCACGAGAGTGAATGTTTCTTGGAAAGAAGCTCAGCCGACTGACACATCTATGGACCAACACTGTGCCACAAGATGAATCCTGGCCAATAGGGATCTGAGATAAGCAATTGTCTGGCCATGAAACGAATATGGAAGACAAGACACAGAGAGAAGGTGAGGGGTCTGCTTGCTGTGTCAATAAAACAAGGGTGTTCTCTATGCTGCCCCAAGCACACAATGGTCCCGTTCAAGTGATTCCCAGGATGGAATGTGTGCCAGACAAAGTGGGTCTGAATCAATGTTTGTTGGGTGAGTGTTTTCCTGTCTCTGTCTTAGAGCAGTAGTCTTCACTGTCCTCTTTGGGCCCTACACCAGCAGAGGGCACCAGTGAGAGGCAGCCACTGAGTCCTGTGTTCCCTGTTTGAAGACTCGGATTCTCACCCATGAGCACCCAGCACCCTAGAGATACATGCAGTGATGCTTCAGGTAAGCCCTGCCCCCCCCAAATGAACCTGATCATATTTTCATGGGTGATCTGACCTTCCAGCGCTTGGCCTTGAGAAAAGCAGGGGTCACATAAAAGACAGTAATTTCTCCCCTAGGCCAGCAGTCCCTGGGTCAGGGAGTCAGAACCTGAATCGTAGGTTCTGATTTACAAACGACTGTACCAAGCATGGGTGCCACTGCATCAACACAGCCGGTTGTTAGCGGCCACCAGAGGGCAGCAGAGACCAGCTGGCAAAGACATCTGGAGGTGGGGTGGGCCTGGGCATAAGGAATTCGAACATGCAGGAGGGTTGTTAACCATCACCTCATACCTGGAAAAAAAATGTGTGTTTTCTACACTATCATCTTTTATGTAAACTTCTGACTCCATGTCTGTCAGATGTGTTGATGTAGACTCTGCCTGTTCCTCTAGCGTAGGTCCAGGTATTTCATTCCTCTCCAGCCCACTCCATTTGTGCTAAAATTCTGTTCCTCTTCAACTTTTCTCAGCAACAAGATCTGTCCCTGTGCACACTGCGTTAGGGTTGGGTGACAGAGGCTCAGCATCTATGACCTGCCCCAGGAGCTCTCACCAAGCACAGAAATTCACAGCACCTCAGTGGCTCCTAAACAGTCTGTGCACACTGGGCAAGGAGGGAATGAGCTCAGGTTCTGATGCTCACAGACTGTGATCTGGGTGGGACACTGCACTGACCTAAGGCTCCTATGGTCACCTCTATAGTCACCATGCTATAATGTGTTCAGAAAATGCTGACATTTCACCTCTAACTCTCAGGGACCAGATCATCCCGGGGCTGAGGCCATGAGACAGTCTGTGGTAGATGTGTCAGCCCCAGACTATGGCACCAGACAGTGGATCAGAATCCCTGGGCTAAGGGTGGGGTCTGCAGGAACCACACCTCCCCTTTCTGTGTCCCTTGAGGCGGAGCTCCTCACTGAAACCACAAGCTCCTCAGGCAGCACCCCTTACCCGACTTGATTTGCATACCCAGCAGCTCTCTCCAGCAAGGGGATAAGAGAAGCCTGGGAGGAAACCTGCCCAGTCTCAGGCCCAGAGAGCAGAACTGAGCTGCTTCTACCATGGCCTGGACCACACTCCTCCTTGGCCTCCTTGCTCACTGCACAGGTGCTGCATCCAGGCTCACACCCAACCTCTGCCTTACAGCTCAGGATAGGCCCAGCTCTGTCTTTGATCTCAGCAGGGAGCTGCCAGTGGGGACAGGATGCGAATGACTCTGCTACAGGATGAGGGCCTGGGCTGGGCTGAAATACCTCACTGTGCTAGCTGGCTCTCTGTGAGCCCTGAAGGGCTGCACCTGCCAGAGCATGAAGGGCTTTTCATTGCAGAAGCTCCATCCTCCAGTCAGGCCCTAGGGCTAAGCGGTTAGAGTAGATAGGGATGTTAGGGCATCCTGTGGGCTAATGAAACTCTGGAGCTCGGTCCAGGCCAGGCAGACTGTAGAGAAGAGAAGAGACTGGAGAAGAGACTCAGCTCTGGAAGCCCACCTCTCCTTTTCTCTCTTGCAGGCTCCGTGGCATCCTATGAGCTGACTCAGCCACCCTCACTGTCCGTGGCTCCAGGACAGACAGCAAGGATCACCTGTGAGGGAAACAATATTGGAAGTAAAAGCGCTTACTGGTACCAGCAGAAGCCAGGCCAGGCCCCGGTGCTGGTCATCTATAGCGATAGCTACCGGCCCTCTGGGATCCCTGACCGATTCTCAGGCTCCAACTCAGGGAACACAGCCACCCTGACCATCAGCGGGGCCCGGGCCGAGGACGAGGCTGATTATTACTGTTCTGTGTGGGATGGTAGTGAGAAAGCTCACAGTGACACAGGCAGATAGGGAAGTGAGACACAAACCCCCTTCCTGGTCTGTGTCACACTATCCTCTGGTCCCTCAAGAACTGCAGACAAAGCCGTGAACAGGTCTGGCCCAGGGCCCTCGATCTGAGATTCCTGGCTACCCATTCCCTCTCCGCCCTCAGCCATCTCTGCCAAAGGTGGATCAGGAGGAGATTCAGGGCTGGCGGGCCCAGGCTGTCATGGTGTTGTCAGGGCCTGAGTGTCAATTGGGGACAGAGGGCTTGGGTGGAAAGACACAGGAAGATATTCATCCAGTGGTCAATGACCTGGCCTTTCCGTATGGTCATCACTGGACCCTCCTTCACCCTACTGATCAGGATAAGACCCCACAATTGCCCAGCTCCGCTGAGCTCCCGAAGCCCCAGGCTCTCACGACGGCCTGAGACACTGAGTGGAGCAGAACACTGTGCTGTCCACACAGATCCCTCTTGTGAGCTCACTGCGCACGCGCCTTTGCTGGGGACCCTGGCGGCTGTCATCGGTGCCTTTGTTGAGAAGTGCTATAGGTTCAGAAAATGGTCCCCCAGGTTCATGCTCTTCCCAGAGAGGTCAGTGTAGTGACCCCCAGTTGCCATGGCCCTGCCTCAGTTAGGGTGACCAAAACATGCCACCTTGAGAGATCCCTGGACGAACCTGAGACCTCATGTGTAACCTCGTGGGGGTCACCTCCTCCTTCTGCCCGGTCTCACCTCCTCACCTCTTCCTGATTTCCTTCCCATGCAATGCACCATCTCAGCTTCTGCTTCCGGGGAGGTGAGCCTAAGAGGTCAGCTGTTGCCAAGATGGTCATCAGGACAGGGGAAGCCACTATACACCCACAGTGCTCTGCTTCTCACCTAAGTCCCCAGTGTCCACTTCAACTTCCCCAGAGAGATTTGATTGTTCTTTGTATTTTTACAGAATGAAAAAGAGACTGATACACTAAGTGCTCTGGGCTCTGAAAGACATTGGGAGAGACAGGTCCGTCCCGGAGGTGAGTCCAAGGGAATCGTGGCCATCACTTCCTCCTACGGAGTGACCCAGCAGACACGCAGCCATGGCGTGAGCTGCACAGCGGATGCCGCTTCCTTCTACCCTCCAAGTCCTACACAAGAATCTCTCTTTCCACCCACCCTAACCAGAAACACACACAGAAAATCATTCTGCAAAATAGAGTTCAGCTTGTCAATGTTGACACAGAATTAGCCACCAGATCCAACCATTGTTAACTGAAACCTATTCACCTTTACACAAAGCACACAGTCTCCAAAATTGCAGAATCGACATAGCCGTGCTTTACCTAATGTGAGAAAACTATCTTGTTTTAGTCCCTGAGAAGAGAAGAAAACATCCTGTTGATGGGTCTCTCCATAGGGGAGGGAGTGGTGTCTCTCCCACTTTCAACTCCTGATTTCTAGACCCATATGAATCCTCCCTATAAAAGAAGCAACAGGGTTGATTGCACGCCGACTCCGAGCACATACAGCCCCCTGGAGGACATTACTTTCGTCCTGTACGGGGTGCCCTCTACCTGGCGCTGTTACTGAGCCCTCAAAGGCCCTTCCATTCCTGATATTCCTGCTTCTGTTTTTTTTAGTCCTGTTTGGGCATCAAAAAGGCAAGATTGGGGGTATTGAGACAGGGTGGTGGTGTTAATTCACGCAAAGGATCTGAGTATATCCCATCCACCTGGGATGTTAAAGAATTGTGATTCTCTTACAGAATGTTCTTGTGGTCAGAGGCTTCCAGAGAACTGAATGCCTAAGTAAAATTTCAGCTGGTCTATAATCTGAACGTTTGTTTTCTCCAGAATACATATGTTGACATCTGAACCCCCAAAGGTGAAAGGATGAGTAGATGGGGCTTTTGGGAGGTGATTGGTCCTGAGCTGGAGCCTCATGAATGGGATTAGTGCTCATAGTAGATTCATCATCCCTTTCTGCTCCCAGCAGGGAGATGGGACACAGCCAGATGGCACCAGCTATGAACCAGGAGGCCGGTCCTCAGCAGAAGGCAACCGCGTTGACGACATGATCTTGGAATTCCAGCCTCCAGAACTCTGAGCAAGAAAAATCTGTTGTTTTTAAGCTGCCCGCTCTATGTCATTTCTGTTCCGGCAGCCTGAGCACATGGAGTGGCTGGTACTTGGGTGAGGAGGGGTGTCCCGGGAGATGTTTCGGTCAGAGAGAAAAACACATGGAGACTTAGACAGAAAACACCATGAAGTGTTTGAGGTGGTGAGGAAAGCTCAGATTCTGTGCAGCTGAGTGAGAACAGGAGTGGCCTGAACCATCTGTTTCTGTCTGGACTTCCTGTTGGAAATTCGCCCCTCCTCGCACGAGGCCCAGGGGGCTTCTGATAAAGTCTGTTCTTAAAATGTCTTTTCCACATCATGACAGGGTCTGGCACCTGAATCAAGCTCAGCTGACAAGGGCAGGACAGTTAAGCACCAAGGCACAGGTGGCCTAGGAAGGACTTGAGGACACGCACGAGAGGAAGTGAGAGTTTCCATGGCGACCTGCATTGGAGCTTCTGAAACCCAGTGAGCACCGAGTCCCCTGAGGTCTCCTAAGAAGCAGATGGCACTGCAGCAGGTGAGGGCGACCCTGGGAATCTGCATCAGATGGCTCCCCGGGGAGTCTGCCTGCTGGTCTTCTGAGGACCACACTGGGCATGGCTTCCCTCCTCCTCTCCTGCTACTCACAGCACACATGAGAGTCACCACAGGAAGGCACCTCTGTGAACCACAGGGGACCTGCTCTCCCTCCCACCCGGGCTCCACGGGGTCTTGGACTTGCACTTGCCTGTGTCCATACCCCTCATCCTGTCATCCTCGGGGGAACAGTATGTCTGGACTCTCCTCTCTGGGCAGTTCGGTCCCCTGGACAGATGGTCAGCATCTCTTGTGCTGGGGCAACAGTGATAATTGAGGGTTATAATCCTTTCTCTTTGCACCAACGTGTCTTGTGCACAGCCCCCCATGGCCGAGGAGGGTGTCAAGGATCACACCTCACAGCACCCAAACTCCACCTCTGGAGACTGCGCCTCTCTCTCCTCCAGCCCAGTGATGAAGTTGATTATTATTGCGGTTCCCAAACAGGGTTGGGGAGGGGCTTTTTCTCACTTTCTAAATGATGGGCAAGCGAGATCAGTGGCCTGGGCTGGCTATACTCACCTCTTGTGCCTAGGTCTGTTGTCAGCTCCCACGATGTGGGACACCTTCTACATTCAAGGGCAAAACATGAAACTACCTCCTCCCTCCCGCCTTGAGGCAGGTGAATCCCTGAGAGCATCAGCTCATTGAGGTCACTTGCAAACAACCTTTCTTCCTGTCTGTGGCCCATGTGCTCAGATATCACCTGACAGCTCAAGAGAGGCAAAGGAAGAGGATGTCAGGATGGCTCAGATTCCAGAAAGGAACAGAGTAAACATGGCAACTCGAGGTCCTGTCTGTAACTACTCTGTCCACCCTATTGAGGGATGAGGGCCTCTCTGTCCAGATATTCAGCTCTGACCTCTCTTTTTATTACCAAGGAGAGGAATGAAGGGACACTTGACAATGACCTCACTACCATGTTATCCAGGGAAGTGGATCTTGCAGACGGAGGCTCCTCAGCCTGCAGGGAGTCAGGCGTGGTCTGCAACCAGCAGCCCTGGAGCCTAAGGGCACCATGGTCCGACCATCAGAGATGCCTCCCACAGCCCCATCAATCCCTGCACCCACCCCATGGTTGGTTTCAGTTCCCAGACCCTCATCCCTTTCTGGAATACTAATTCTTATCCGGTCAGCACCAAGTTATCTTTCAAGGTTATGTTTAAAGTACCTTCCTCAGCAAAAGCCATCTGTGACATAAGGTTTGAGTGAGACGCTTTTGCTGGATAATCTCCTAGGACACCATGTTCCCCACTTGCAGGTCATGGCACATGTCTCTTTTATGGCATTTCTCACAGTTAGACTCAGTTCTGTGAGGGAAACTGTGTACAGGGACCAAAAAGTAGTGACTGAGTGTTTACAGTCCTGGCGACACTGCCATTAAAACTACAGAATAAGATGTGGTTCCATAGTGTGATGGTTAGCACGTCTGCTTTACACTCAGAAGGTCCTGGGTTCGCGCCCCAGGAAAGTCACAGTCCCTGGTCTACGGCCATGCCACTTTGAACAATCTTGATATCTGATCTCAGAAGCTAAGTAGGGTTGGGCCTGGTTAGTCCTGGGATGGGAGACCACCTAGGAAGACCAGGTGCTAATGCCATAAAAATAATAATAATAAAAATACTACAGAAGGTCTTTGTGGGACAGACTCTGGAGACCGTGAGCATTGCATCCCACATGAGCCTAGAAGGCGCAGGCAAGGGGGCCAGAGTGTCTTGTTTACAGGAGAAATTGTGCCGCCTGGGGACTGACACAGACTCCTGGGAGCAGAGTCCAAGTCTGCCGGAGAGGGAAGCTCACGACAGGAGCCTCCTCCCAGGGGGTGTGATCACAGGGACAGAACAGTGGCTGATGCCCTGAGCACCCCGATCTTATGGGGAACTGTGTAGGTGCTGGGGCTCTGATAACAGATATCACACACCGGGGGCTGACAATACAGAAATATTGACTCCTAGTTCTGAGAGTAAAAGTCAGAGATCAACCGTCATCAGGGCTGGTGAGATAGAGAATCTGCCCTCTGCCTGTCTCCTACCCTCTGGGGTCTTGCCGGCATCTCTGGTGTCCTTGGCTTGTAGATCCTGCCTCCATCCTCATGTCGTGTTCTCCCTTGTGTCTGTCTCCAAATTTCCCCTTTTTCTGAGCACACCAGTGAAATGTACCGGATTAGGGGCCCTCCTCTGCTCCCATATGACCTCAGCTTAAATGATCTAATTGCATCTTCAACAATCCTATTTCCAATAAGCTTCCATCCTGAGGTACTAGGGTTAGGACTTCATACATGAATTTGGGGGCACACAATTCTACGCACTCCAGTGTGTCTGCCTACCCTCTCTTTTGGGCGGTTGCAGTTTGGGGTGCACCACCAAATTCTCAAAGATCAGGTGGGGCTTAACTGACAGTCCAGAGCGACTCTGAACCTCCCCTGAATAGACCATTCATGTCTGGACATCCAGGCTCCGTCCCTGCTCTGTGAATCACCCCAGTGAGCAAATCTCTGACATATGACAAGGTGGCCTCTATAGCCTCCATTCAGGTCATAAATGAGGCAACGGCCTCACATCTTCAGTGAAGCAGTGAATGGCAACTGCCTTCCTGATGAAGTCCCCAGGACACCAAGCTGATGCGCTTCTCCTCCAACCCCAGGTCTCAGTCCTCCTGACCTGCTCAACTGCGAGGGTACATGATAAGTCTACGACCCCTTTAATTTTAACCTTGTGGCTTTCTGGACTGACTGGAGGGATCAGTGTGAAGTATTGCTATACTCTGGCCCATCAGTGAAACCAGCAAAACCAGTCTAAGGCCCAGTTGTCTTCACCTGCCCCTCGAGTCTTCATGCTGTCCTCTGGGGACGGGTCACAGGATATACACCGATGTCAATGTCTGCAGGGTAGGTCTGCAGTTTCCAAGAACTAGGTACTGCTACCTCAATCAGTAGTCACACTCAGGACACACTCTAATGAGATAAGTGGGATGAGATGACACAAATCACGATCTTTGCAAGCATGAAGTGGTTCTGCGGCAGCTCTGCTGGGACATGGTGATGTGTCTGTTGGAGCAGCAGGACCATGTCACTGGACTCAAAGGTTTAGTCACCATGTCATCAGTCTCCTGGATGAGCCTCCTTTGAGCTGTGCAAAAGGCAGTACATCTGTGGGCTTGTGTGCATGGTGTGTGTGTGTGTGTGTGTGTGTTTGTGTGTGTGTGTACACAGGTGTGTTCCTTTTAGTGTAGCTAAGAAATTTTTCAACGTCAAAATCCCAAGCATTCTGTTTCTGTAATTTCCTCCTTCCACTATTCTGCTGGCTTTGGTCCATATTAAGTGGAAGGATGAGAATAAGGACATTAAACAAGGAGGAGAAGGAAACGTTCATGTGTGCTTAAGAGGTAGCGGCACCATTCACGGCACTTCGTATTTGATAAATGGCTTAATCAGAGACACTCTGTGAAGAAACGTTCTCGGCATCACCTCATCTCAGATGGGGACGCTGAGACCCGTCTGTGGTCAGAACTGGAAAGTGGCTGACCCAGCAGCAGAACCGAGGTCGTTTGGCCTCTGAATGCCTGGTCTCCACCACCGTCCTGTGTCGTCACTTGTGGTTTCACACCCAAGATTTGGCCTCTCCTCAAGGTGCCAGGAAGATCTTTCTCCCTTTTCGAAAGCAAGCAGCTGATATTGTGACTTCCAACTGAGCCCTTTCCAATAGAAAAAACATTTGATCCATACAGGCAAATTAAAATTTTACAGGATATGCATTTAAAAATTGGAAGAAAAAGTGTAATTAGTTTTCATAATCTAACTCTTTTTTAAATTATTATTGTCATTTATGGCTACAGCACCTGGTCTTCCTAGGTGGTCTCCCATCCACATACTAACCAGGTCCGACCCTGCTTAGCATCTGAGATCAAACATCGAGCTTGTTCAGGGTGGCGTGGCCATAGATCATGGACCGTGGCTCCACTGGGATGTGAACCTAGGATCTTCTGCCTGTAAAGCAGATGTGCTAACTGCTACACTATCGAACCATGTCCCATATCTATTTCTTTAATTTAATTAGTTGACATATTATCATTTCAACATGGATTAAATATGAAAATATTAATATCTTTTACATTATTTTTATACTAAATCTTTGAAATCTTATGTTTACGTGGAAACTACAGCGCATCCTCCCTGGAATGACTCACAATTCATGTTCAAATTCTGCCTTCAGAATTTGTGTCACTGGTGTCACTGTCCCTGCAGTATATACTGACAGCCAGCAGGAGGCGATGGAGGGTCCCGTGACCCCTATGACAGACTAAGGAGGAATGGCCGCTCCACTTTCCTTCCCACCCAAACCTTGACTATTGAGGCCTCCCAGAGACAAGGGAATTTTTATACCGTGTGTCCATACTAGTTAGTCCCTTAACTAACAGCTGATCTTAAATACAACAACCATTTGAAAGGTGATTTTCAGCTATCAAACAGGTTTTATGCTTAGTCAGTATAATGAATGACAACAGTTCCTGTGAATTGTTTGGATAAATATTGCTCCAAGTATGTTTTTCAGTGGGAAGATCGTTTCCATGAATCTCATGACAAGTCATAAAGTCAGACTTTGTGTACACCTCTAGAGGAAAAAGGATCCTTGGTAATATTTTATTGACTGGGCTCAACTCTGGTGTGAACCCCTTTTGGTGCCTCTCCGGACTAAGTCGAAGGATCACTGCTCCCTCTGCCTCAGTGAGTCAGTGACTCACTGCTGTTGGCCACAAAGGGATATATGTGCCTAATGCACAAGCACAGGACATATGTATGAAGGTCCATTCTCCCTGGAGGGTACTGAGAGGTAATCCCCCATGATGTTATGCCCCGGAGCATGGGTGTGAACCGGCCAGCAGGAGGGCCGGTGGATCCCATGGGGAGACTCTGCAGTGTGACGTGTGAGGAGTGGAAGCTTCAGGGATGTGAAGCTGGGAAGAAGCCATGTGTGCCCCGCTCAGCTGGGAGCAGCAGTGGGCATGTCTGAAGCACGTAGCACTCGTCTTATCTTCCACTGTCTCCTTAGACCCGATTCTGTGGGGTGAGCCGTGGGGTCTTTCTTTCTCTGCACAGGTATCACCACAGCGCTTCACACATCCATTCTTTGTAAAACATCATCTGCTTTTGTAAGTGAATTTGTTCCATCGCATCCTTAGCAGGATTAGGATTCAAAATCAATACATCTGCCAGGGATATGAGGTGAAACATGTTTTCTTGCCAATTATGTGTCATAAAATTAAGAGGTTCGTCTTTTGATACTGACAGTTGTCCAACTCCATGGCCTCGATCATGTAAGAAAAGTAACCCTTATAAAGCTAAAAGCAACAAACAAACAGGACAAAGTAACAGAGACTCAAGGACATGGACCATAGACTCCTGGATTCTATAGGGTAGATGAGCAGGGGGAAAGGGGGGGTAGATGGCGTAAATGGGGTCAAATATGTGGCAACAGAAAAAATCTAACTAAAAATAAACAAACAAATAAACAAACAAACAAACAGTATTCATTCACTTAAAAATTTTATTCAGAGAACAATACAAAAAGAAAGAAGCAGAAAAAGAAAAGGAATCCTGATCTCACTGTGAGGATCCGAGCCCGACACAGGGAGCCTGAGCAGTCACCCGATTCTCCATGTTTCGTTGACACATGATCCAGAGTTGTCTGTCATGGCGGGAGCAGACTGAATTTCCCATCTCTGTCCACACAGGCCACATCCCATTAACACAGATTCACAGAGCATGAAATCCTGAGCTCTATTCAGATGCTCCATTCTCCCTGAGGGCTGTGACAGGAGAGGCTCCAGATGCGTGGGAAAGGAGCGGAGACGTCATGGGGGACGGTGAACGGCAAGGCCGGGAGGGGACTGAAAGGTCAGACTCTAGGTTCCGTCTACGCGCTAGGAACGTGACTCATCATCACTGTGTGGGAGATTTTGGAAAATTTATTAACCTCACAATGATGCCTCCCTCCTCATTAGACTGGAGGAGAGACCTTGTCTGCAGCAGAGGATAATATTGGGTTACTATGGTATCAAGTGAGGGGGTTCGGGAGAAACACGAAGAGTCAGCAGCCATTAAGGGCTCCAAAGTAGTCATTCTGCATGTGTAGGATGACATTCATGCTGTGGGCATCAGGGGGCACTGTGGGACCTGCTTTGAGGACCCTAATGGGTCCAATACCCCTGGGTTGTGTTCAGTGCAAAGGGCATGACTGATGCCCCTTGGAAGACACTTGAGTTGCGCAGAATGAAGTCTCCACTCTGAAGCCCGCATCTGCCCTCCTTCTGACCTCAGGAAGTTATCAGCATGAGGCCCTGAGGCTCAGAGCTCAGACAAGAGTGGAGACAGACACACTGGGGAATGGTAGAGAAGAGATTTGCATTCAGTCTACTCCCTCTAGAGCTTCAAGCAGAGAGGATAACACTAGAGCTTGGAGCGGCCAGTCCCAGCAGGGCGGCCGCAGTGCAGAGAGCCCGGAAACCCCTCCCCACCACCAACTGGGTTACCTACTACCTCTGGCCCCTGGTTTTCCCCATAGGTCAGAGTGTTCCAGGGCACTCAGGGGTTCCCTTGCCTGATATTCCCCTCTAAATGCATTCCTGAGGGATATTTGTTTTGACTCTGATGCATCCAGCCTCATTTCTGTATCTGTTTCCAGGCTTCTGCGCTACGGTTGTTATGAGCCAGCCCCCATCTGCATCTGCCTCCCAGGAAGTAGATTTGCATGAGGACATCACCTTACAGAGTATAAGGGCAGCCTGGGTACCACATCCCAGCTAAGGGCACATAGGCAGAGGCTGGTGTGTCTCCACTATGGCCTGGACCCTTCTGCTCCCCCTGCTCACTCTCTGCACAGGTGCTTCTGCCTCGACTCAGCATCCAGGGAAACCAGGGAGCAGCCTCTCTCTGATGTTCAGCTCAGCACGGGGAATGCTGCAGGGTGTGCGCCCTCTGGGAATAAGACCCTCACCCTCACACTCACCTCTCCTCTCTTCTCTTACAGGTTCTGTGGCCTCTTCTAATGTGTCTCAGCCACCAGCAGTGTCTGTAGCTATTGGACAGACAGCCAGGATCACCTGCCAGGGAGAGAGCATAAAAGAATATTATCCCGACTGGTATCAGCAGAAGCCTGGTCAGGCCCCCGTGCTGGTCATCTACGGTGACAATAAGCGGCCCTCAGGAATCCCTGACCGGTTCTCTGGCCCTCTCTCAGCGGACACGAGCACTCTAACCATCAGTGGGTTCCAAGCTGAAGACGAGGCTGACTATTACTGTTCTGTGTGGGACAATAGTGATAAAACTCACAGTGACACAGGCAGATGGGGAAGTGAGACTAAAACTGTCTTCTCCATCTGTGTCATACACTCCTGCAAACCAGAAGGATTGTAAACAATGCTATGAGCAGGTCTGGTCCAGGTCCCCAGATCTCAGATTCCAGGCTTCCCCCTCCTCCCAGCCCTGAGCAGCTCTGTAGAAGCTGTACCAACAATGGATACATAAACAATCATTATAATTATATTTCATTTTATTTGTGGGTAGAGGTAAGATTGAACACATTAGGAATAGGAAACAAAGACATTCTGAAAATATATAATAATTTCATGAAGATGAAATACATGGTGTGAGATTTAAAAAAAACACTGAATGAGATTGATATCATTCATATAAATGCTTCAAAATAAATTAGTGAAATTGATGACATGGTGAATGAAACTATTCAAAATGCAACAAAGAAAGAAAAAAGGCTGAAAACCTGATGAAGCTTCAGGTAGTGTAGGAGAATTTCACGCAGCCTAAATACTGTGTAATTTGGGCCCCTGAGGGAGACAAGAAGAGGAAGGAGCTGGTAAATAGACAAAGAATTGGCAGAAATGATAGGCATTAATTTTCCAAATTTGCTGAGACCGTAAACAAATATATCCAGGAAACTCAACAAACCTCAGCCCCAAGAAACATGGAAGCGGCTCCAACACACACCTTGTGGAATTGCTACAAATCAATGATGAAGAGACGCTGTTAAAAGAAGCCAGAGGAAAAAAACACTTTGTGTACAGAGGGACAACGGTCATGATGACATCAGATTTCTCATTAAAGCTGTGCAAGCAAGTAGATTGTGGAGCAACGTCTTTAAAATACTAAAAGAAAAACTCTGTCAACTTTGAATTCTTTACCCAGTCAAAATATCATTCAAAAAAAGAAAGCAATATCCTACATTATCAAAGTGCTAAATCTTCTAGAATTGATCACGGGCAGGTCTGAACAGCAGGAACAGCAAAGGACACCCCATTACTGTGTTCACATTTCTGTGTAATGATACAGAAATGTGAATCTGTACAAAGAAATACAAACCATTAGATATGGTAACTGCATGGGTAAATATAGAAATGTTTTTATTTGTTCATGTCTATAAAATGTAGTCAATTGTCCGAAAGGAAATAAATAACAATACGTTACTATATTTATAAAAGTATACAGATAAGAGAGAAAACCGGGAGAAAGAGAGACAGAGACAGAGACAGAGACAGAGTGACAGACAGAGACGGAGGGAGGTAAGGAGGGTGCGAGGCAGAGAGAGAGAGAGAGAGGGAGGTAATTTAAGCAATAGCTCATGCAGCTGTGGGGCTGTTGTATCTGAAATGCATGGTCCAAAGCCTGGTGAGGAGCCTGTATTTTAAGGAACGGTTGCAGTTCCAGTCTTGAATTCAAATTTAGTCTGAATGAACAAACAGGTAAAAAGAAGACAGAGAAGAACAGAAAAAGATCTCAATCAAACATCTAGAGATGAAACCTCCATGTCTCAGATGATGAATACAAGGGTAGAGATGAACAGCAGATGCAATACTACAGAAGAAGAGATTAGTGAACTTGAAGACAAAACAACAGAGACCGGAAATTAAAACATACACATACAGAGAAAAAGACTTTAAAAATGAAAAGAGAATCAGTGAGTCAAAGGACTAAATAAACTATTAAACTAAATTAAAAATTTCAGATACACGATAACTGGCAGCATTAATCATCAGCAGAATTATAATACAAGCAATAAAAACGGGCACCCTTCAGGCAGAAGAAAAGACAGTGGAAAAAATATGAATCAGGAAAAGAAATGTAAACCTTAGAAATGCTGACTCAAAGAACAAACATTAAGACTCATTATTTAAATATCTTTAAAAATTAATTCACTATCGCAAGATAAATATAACAAATATGTATGTTAGAATTTATAAAGTAGGTAAAAGTAACATGTATGACAATGACTGCAAAATAATAAATAAAAAACCTTAAAGAGAGAAATAAAATGTTCCAAACATCGCGTCACGTGATATAATATCACCTGAATAAAATTAGAAACTATTCAAAACGGTGAAGAAATAAAAAAGACGGAAAGCGATGACCAGTGAGGCTCAGTGATTTGTAGGAGAACTTCATGCAGCCTGAGAGTCATGTAGTTGGAGTCCCAGAGCAGAGAAGACAAACGAGAGTGAATAGAATAAATGCTTAAAAAAACAATGGCCCCAAATGTTTCAATACTGAAGAAAACAATGACTGAAATATCCTAGAATATCTACTGATTTCAAAACCAGGAACCATGAGAAAATAATGCTGATACTCATAATTACATTCACAAAATCAGTGATCACAAGATAATATTAAAAATAGCCAGAGAGGAAATAAATATCACATGCAGATGCATAAACCTCGTCGAAAAAGGAGATTTCACACTCAAGCGAAGCATGTAAGAAGACAGTGGAGCCACAACTCTGAAAAGAAAAGCTTTAAAAAATATTTTTTAAAGAAAAATCTCTAAACCTTGAACTTATGAAGTGAAACTACCCTTCAAACATGAAAACAATATAAAACTTTTCCAAACATGCAGAAAGTTACAGAATTTATCACCAGTAGAACATCAAGAAAAAATAGGAATGGGTGCCTCAGACAGAAGGAAGATGATGCCAGATAGAAATGTCCATCTACACAGTGAACATAAAGCATCACATAACGTCACTACATGGATAAAGAGAGAATCGTCTCCCTTATGTTAATGCCCATAATTAACGTCATCATGTGTAAATCAAAAATTAATAGCAATGCAAAGTGGTTTATAATGAATATCTAAATCAAATTTATGACAGTGATAGCGTAACCGTTGGTGGAAAAACATGAGGAGATATTCTCATCCTCTATGTGAAGTGACATGACATCACGGCAAGGTAGAACTGAACAAGTTAGTGCTGGATAAGTTACCATTAAAATAAACCTTGAACGACTAAGTCATAGCTAATCAGGTTTGTTTGTTGGGTCCTCCAGAGAAACAGAACCGATAGGAGATAGACATAGATATAAATATGGATATGGACATAGATGTGGATATGGGTATAGGTATGTATATGCATATGAATACGGTTATGGATATAGATAGAGATACAGATATAGATATAGATATAGATACAGATATGAATATGGATGTAGATGTTTCTGTATATAGAGAAACTTACCTATGCTGTACAGCTAATGTACTGGGGTAGATAGATATATAGTTTGAGATTTTAAGGAGTTGGCTCATGCAACTCTCAGACTGGCATATCCAAAATCCGTAGGACAAGCAGGAGGCTGCATATTCAGGTAAAAAATTTTTCGTGTGTGTGATGCATTCAAATTAAGTAGGAATAATTGAACATATTAAGTGAGGACATGAAGAAAATAAAAATATTTCAATCAAACTCCTAGATATAAAAAATAACAGCATCTCATTTATAAATAACTTTTGTCATAATTACTTACACTCATCTCTGAAAGTGACATTGTGCACATGGCCCGACAACATGTTGACTTCGAACATGTACAGTATGGTGATATTCACACGGGACACTACAGAATGTGCAGTGGGTCAGGAAGAACTCTGCATGGCTCCCCACGGTGACCCCAGAGGGAGATGCTTAGGTTACAGGTGAGACCAGGCTGCTTGGTGACCGAGACGGGATCCTGAAGAAATAATCAGATCCTTTAGGGAAGGAAGTTCATAATCTCATCATGATCAAATTCCTTAAACCAGTGTCGAATGGACAATCGAAAAACCCTTAGAGAAAGGACACAGGTTCTATACAGAGAGGGGTCAGAGAGATCAGAGCGGACCTCTCCATCCAGACAGCACAAACAGAAGAGAGTGGAGTGATGTCTCCAGAATAATAAAAGTGAAAACAAAAAAAAAGCAATAATGAGAACAAAAAATCTGTTCATTTTGAAGTCTTTACAGACTGACAGTGTCTTTGAAAAAAGAAGACAAATTACAACGTTCTCACTGCCTTTTATTTTCAGAACAACCAGACCCTCCCCACAGGGCACTGACCTCACATTCCCCAAACATATTTCTTGTTACGTGTTCATCTTCCCATCCTGACAGAGCCCCAATGTCACCTCACGGGACAGGCCTCCTTCAGCCTCTCACCGCACAGTACCTGCCTGTCAGTTTTTGCCCGGTATTAACCAATTATCTGGACGTCACCAACAGCTGTACAATTATTCCCTTATCATCATTTGAATTATTGATTGATCTCTATTAATCGTTACCTTCATTAGTCATGATTTTTTTTTAACGCAAGAACCTACACATAATAATCAGAAGCATGAACAGACAAGAGCTTATTTTTCTCCTGAAACAATAAGTCTGGAGTCAGTTCGTTGTTCTCCAGATCCTTAGCAATCCAATGAGGTTCCAGATCTTTCTCACCTTCTGGTTCACTATATCTACTACAAGGGCTTCGCTTTCATCTTGTTTGAAGACAGAGCTCAGGATGGCTGCTGCACCTCCAGCTATCACATCCAGGTTCCAGAGGAAAGGCACTGCATAAATCTACTCTGTTTATTTATGTCGCAAGAGATAAAATTCTTTGAAAAGAAGCTCAGCCGACTGACACATCCATGGACCAACACTGTGCCACAAGTTGAATCCTGGCCAATAGGGAACTGAGATTAGTAACTGTCTAGCTATGAAACGAATATGGAAGACAAGACACAGAGAGAAGGTGGGGGGTCTGCTTGCTCTGTCAATAAAACAAGGGTGTTCTCTATGCTGCCCGAAGCACACAATGCTCCCGTTCAAGTGATTCCCAGGATGGAATGTGTGCCAGACAAAGTGGGTCTGAATCAATGTTTATGGGGTGAGTGTTCTGTCTCTGTCTTAGAACAGTAGACTGCACTGCCCTCTGTGAGCCCTACACCGGCAGAGTGCACCAGTGGGAGGCAGCCACTGAGTCCTGTGTCCCCTGTTTGAAGACCCGGAATCTCACCCATGTCCACCCACCATCCCCAAGATACAAGGAGTGATGCTTCAGGTAAGCCCTGCCCCCTCCTCTTCTAAATGAACCTGATCATATTTTCATGAGTGATCTGAGCCTCCAGCGCTTGGCTTTGAAAAAAGCAGGGGTCACATAAAAGACAGTAATTTCTCCCCTGGGCCAGCAGTCCATGGGTCAGGGAATCAGAACCTGAATCGTAGGTTCTGAATTTACGAACAACCCTGCCAAGCAAGGGTGCCAATGCTTCAACACAGTCGATTCTTAGCGGCCACCAGATGGCAGCAGAGACCACCTGGCAGAGACATCTGGAGGTGGGGTGGGTCTGGGTGTAAGGGATTCGAACATGCAGGAGGGTTGTTAACCATCACCTCAGACCTGGAAAAAAAATGTATGTTTTTACACTACCATCTTTTATGTAAACTTCTGACTGCATGTCTGTCAGATGTGTTGATGTAGACTCTGCCTGTTCCTCTAGCGTAGGTCCAGATATTTCATTCCTCTCCAGCCCACTCCATTCGTGCTCAAATTCTGTTCCTCTTCAACTTTTCTCAGCAACAATCTGTCCCTGTGCACACTGCGTTAGGGTTGGGTGACAGGGGCACAGCATCTACGACCTGCTCCAGGAACTCACACCAAGCACAGAAACTCACAGCACCTCAGTGGCTCCTAAACAGTCTATGCACACTGGGCAAGGTGGGAATGAGCTCAGGTTCTGGTGCTCACAGACTGTGATCTGGGTGGGACACTGCACTGACCTAAGACTCCTATGGTCACCTCTATAGTAACCCTTCTATAATGTGTTCAGAAAATGCGGACATTTCACCTCTAACTCTCGGTGACCAGATCTGCTCGGGGCTGAGGCCATGAGACAGTCTGCGGTAGATGTGTCAGTCCCAGACTATGGCACCAGACAGTGGATCAGAATTCCCTGGGCTGAGGGTGGGGTCTGCAGGGACCGCACCTCCCCTTTCTGTGTCCCTTGAGGCGGAGCTCCTCACTGAAACCACAAGCTCCTTAGGCAGCACCCCTGACCCAACATGATTTGCATACCCAGCAGCTCTCTCCAGCAAGGGGATAAGAGAAGCCTGGGAGGAAACCTGCCCAGTCTCAGGCCCAGAGAGCAGAACTGAGCTGCTTCTACCATGGCCTGGACCCCACTCCTCCTTGGCCTCCTTGCTCACTGCACAGGTGCTGCATCCAGGCTCACACCCAACCTCTGCCTTACAGCTCAGGATAGGCCCAGCTCTGTCTTTGATCTCAGTAGGGAGTTGCCAGTGGGGACAGGATGCTAATGACTCTGCTACAGGATGAGGGCCTGGGCAGGGCTGAAATAACCCACTGTGCTTACTGGCTCTGTGTGAGCCCTGAACGGCTGCACCTGCCAGAGCATGAAGGGCTTTTCATTGCAGAAGCTCCATCCTCCAGTCAGGCCCTAGGGCCAAAGGTGTTAGAATAGATAGGAATGTTAGGGCATCCTGTGGGCTAATGAAACTCTGGAGCTTGGTCCAGGCCAGGCAGACTGTATCTCCTGGAGAAGAGACTCAGCTCTGGAAGCCCACCTCTCCTTTTCTCTCTTGAAGGCTCCGTGGCATCCTATGAGCTGACTCAGCCACCCTCACTGTCCGTGGCTCCAGGACAGACAGCAAGGATCACCTGTGAAGGAAACAATATCAGAAGTAAAAGCGCTCACTGGTACCAGCAGAAGCCAGGCCAGGCCCCTGTGCTGGTCATCTATGGTGATAACAACCGGCCCTCTGGGATCCCTGACCGATTCTCAGGCTCCAACTCAGGGAACACAGCCGCCCTGACCATCAGCGGGGCCCAGGCCGAGGACGAGGCTGACTATTACTGTCAGGTGCGGGACAGTGGTAGTCCTCACAGTGACACGAGCAGATGGGGAAGTGAGACACAAACCCCCTTCCTGGTCTGTGTCACACTATCCTCTGTTCCCTCAAGAACTGCAGACAAAGCCTTGAACAGGTCTGGCCCAGGGCCCTCGATCTGAGATTCCTGGCTACACATTCTCACTCCGCCTTCAGCCATCTCTGCCTAAGGTGGACCAGGAGTAGATTCAGGGCTGGCTGGACCAGGCTGTCATGGTGTTGTCAGGCCCTGAGTGTGAATTGGGGACAGATGGCTTGGGTGGAAGGACAAACAGAGGAAGATATTTGTCCAGTGGTCAATGCCCTGGCCTTTCCGTGTGGTCATCCCTGGACCCTCCTTCACCCTACTGATCAGGATAAGACCCCACAATTGCCCAGCTCCGCTGAGCTCCCGAAGCCCCAGGCTCTCACGATGGCCTGAGACTCTGAGTGGAGCAGAACACTGTGCTGTCCACGCAGATCCCTCTTGTGAGCTCACTGCGCACGCGCCTTTGCCGGGGACCCTGGCGGCTCTCATCAGTGCCTTCGTTGGGAAGTGCTGTAGGTTCAGAAAATGGTCCCCCAGGTTCATGCTCTTCTCAGAGAGGTCAGTGTAGTGACTCCCAGTTGCCAAGGCCCTGCCTCAATTAGGGTGACGAAAACATGCCACCTTGAGAGCTCCCTGGACGAATCTGAGGCCTCATGTGTAACCTCATGGGGGTCACCTTCTCCTTCTGCCCAGTCTCACCTCCTCACCTGCTTCCTGATTTTCTGCCCACGCAATGCACCATCTCAGCTTCTGCTTCCGGCGAGGTGAGCCTAAGAGGTCAGCTGTTGCCAAGATGGTCAGCAGGACAGAGGAAGCCACTATACACCCACAGTGCTCTGGTTCTCACCTAAGTCCCCAGTGCCCACTTCATCGTCCCCAGAGAGATTTGGTTGTTCCTTGTATTTTTACAGAATGAAAAAGGGACTGACACACTAAGTGCTCTGAGCTCTGAAAGACAGTAGGAGAGTCAGGTCCGTCCCGAAGGTGAGTCCAAGGGAATCGTGGCCATCGCTTCCTCCTACGGAGTGACCCAGCAGACACTCAGCCATGGCGGGAGCTACACAGTGGATGCTGCTCCCTTCTACCCTCCAAGTCCTACACAAGAATCTCTCTTTCCAGCCACTCTAACCAGAAACACACACAGAAAATCATTCTGCAAAATAGAGTTCGGCTTGTCAAAGTTGACACAGAATTAGTCACCAGAGTAAAACCTTTGTTAACTGAAACCTACTCACCTTTACACAAAGCTACAGTCTCCAAATTAACAGAATCTACGCAGCCGTGCTTTACCTGATGTGAGAAAACTATCTCGTGAACAACCACAAACATGCTAACCTTCTCTTGGAGAGGATGCAAAATACTGTTTTGTCCTCTAGTGATATTTATTTTCCCCAGCTGTATGGGATATCCTATACCTTAAATATTGAAATATAAAGTTAACTATTTTTAACATACCTTACATTAAATAAAATGGAATGAGACGGGGAAGGTTAAAAATGTAAGATTAATATGTATCCAAACATATACATATAAATATAAGAAAGAAATCCTTGTTAGTATTGTCCTCATTACAATGACGAGCCTTGTGGTCAGAGCTGGTATCTGCAATTACCTTCTTCCCTATGCACTCCATGACCCCCTTGACCTCAGCAAATACCTTGCAAGTCATGATCCCTTGTCAGGAGGGATTATACAAAGCTCCATTCGGAAGGTACTGGTCCAAGATCAGTCTTGCTGAGTTGGATGCTTGTGATTTTGTGACTGTGATCATTGACTACGGTCTGGGAGAATTGGAGGGTCTACTGCTTTCCATATGCCCTCCGCCCCTGCTTACCTCTGTGGTGTAGAAGCAACCCAGTGCCCGTTTCAAAGTCACCATCGACCAACCCACACAAAACCCCAGCCTTTGCGGAATCATTCACTGTCAGGAGGAGTCAAGAGAGACCGTGGAGCAGTCGCGATCATGAGCTCCACGCACTGATGCGGAGCATAAAGTCCCTGAGAAGAGAAGGAATCATCTTGTTGATGGGTCTCTCCATAGGGGAGGGAGTGGTGTCTCTCCCACTTTCAACTCCTGATTTCTAGACCCATGAATCCTCCCTATAAAAGAAGCAACAGGGTTGATTGCACGCCGACTCCGAGCACTTGCAGCCTCCTGGAGGACATTGCTTCCATCCTGTAAGGGTTGCCCCTTATCCGGCTCTGTCACGGAGCTCACAAAGGCCCTTCCATTCCAGATTTTCCTGCCTGTGTTTTTTCTGGTCCTGTTCGGGCATCATAAAGGTAAGACTGTGGGTACTGAGACAGGGTGCTGGCGTTAATACCTGCAAAGGATCTGGATATATCACATTATCCAGGGATGTTAAAGAATTATGATTCTGTTATATTATGTTCTGGTGGTCAGAGACTTCCAGAGAACTGAATGCATAAGTAAAATTTCAACTGGTCTATAATCTGAACGTTTGTTTTCTCCAGAATTCAAATGTTAATATCTTAACCCACGAAGGTGAAAGGATGAGTAGATGGGGCTTTTGGGAGGTGATTGGTCCTGAGCTGGAGCCTCATGAATGGGATTAGTGCTCATAATAGATGCATCATCCCTTTCCGCTCCCAGCAGGGAAATGGGACACAGCCAGATGGCACCAGCTATGAACCAGGAGGCCGGTCCTCAGCAGAAGGCAACCGCGTTGACGACATGATCTTGGAATTCCTGCCTCCGGAATGGTGAGTAAGAAATTTCTGTTGTTTTGAAGCTGCCCGCTCTATGTCATTTCTGTTCCGGCAGCCTGAGCACATGGAGTGGCTGGTACTTGGGTGAGGAGGGGTGTCCCGGGAGGTGTTTCTGTCAGAGAGAAAAACACACGGAGACTTAGACAGAAAACACCATGAAGTGTTTGAGGTGGTGAGGAAAGCTCAGATTCTGTGGAGCTGAGTGAGAACAAGAGTGGCCTGAACCATCTGTTTCTGTCTGGACTTCCTGTTGGAAATTCACCCCTCCCCGCACGAGGCTCAGGGGGCTTCTGATAAAGTCTGTTCTTAAAATGTCTTTTCCACATCATGACAGGGTCTGGCACCTGAATCAAGCTCAGCTGACAAGGGCAGGACAGTTAAGCACCAAGGCACAGGTGGCCTAGGAAGGACTTGAGGACACGCACGAGAGGAAGTGAGAGTTTCCATGGCGACCTGCATTGGAGCTTCTGAAACCCAGTGAGCACCGAGTCCCCTGAGGTCTCCTAAGAAGCAGATGCCACTGCAGCAGGTGAGGGCGACCCTGGGAATCTGCGTCAGATGGCTCCCCGGGGAGTCTGCCTGCTGGTCTTCTGAGGACCACACTGAGCATGGCTTCCCTCCTCCTCACCTGCTACTCACAGCTCAGGTGAGAGTCACCACAGGAAGGCACCTCTGTGAACCACAGGGGACCTGCTCTCCCTCCCACCCGGGCTCCACGGGGTCTTGGACTTGCACTTGCCCCTGTCCATACCCCTCATCCTGTCATCCTCGGGGGAACAGTATGTCCGGACTCTCCTCTCTGGGCAGTTCGGTCCCCAGGACAGATGATCAGCATCTCTTCTGCTGGAGCAACAGTGCCAATTGGGGGTTATAATCCTTTCTCTTTGCACCAAAGTGTCTTGTGCACAGCCCCCCATGGCTGAGGAGGGTGTCAAGGATCACACCTCACAGCACCCAGACTCCACCTCTGGAGACTGCGCCTCTCTCTCCTCCAGCCCAGTGATGAAGTGGATTATTATTGCGGTTCCCAAGCAGGGTTGGGGAGGGGGCTTTTTCTCACTTTCTAAGTGATGATGAAGCAAGATCAGCAGTCTGGGCTGGCCGTACTCACCTCCTGTGCCCAGGTCTGTTGTCAGCTCCCACGATGTGGGACACCTTCTACATTCAAGGGAAAAACATGGAACTACCTCCTCCCTCCCGCCTTGAGGCAGGTGAATCCCTGAGAGCATCAGCTCATTGAGGTCACTTACAAACAACCTTTCTTCCTGTCTGTGGCCCGTGTGCTCAGACACCCACCTGACAGCTCAAGAGAGGCAAAGGTAGGGGATGTCAGGATGGCTCAGAGTCCAGACAGAAACAGAGTAAACATGGCAACTTGAGGTCCTGTCTGTAACTGCTGCTGTCCACCCTATTGTGGGATGAGGGCCTTTCTGTCCAGATATACAGCTCTGACCTCTCTTTTTATTACCAAGGAGAGGAATGAAGGGACACTTGACAATGACCTCACTACCATGTTATCCAGGGAAGTGGATCTTGCAGACGGAGGCTCCTCAGCCTGCAGGGGGTCAGGCGTGGTCTGCAACCAGCAGCCCTGGAGCCTAAGGGCACCATGGTCCGACCATCAGAGATGCCTCCCACAGCCCCATCAATCTCTGCACCCACCCCATGGTTGGTCTCAGTTCCCAGACCCTCATCTCTTTCTGGAATACTAATGCTTATCCGGTCAGCACCAAGTTATCTTTCAAGGTTATGTTTAAAGTACCATCCTCAGCAAAAGCCATCTGTGACATAAGGTTTGAGTGAGACGCTTTTGCTGGATAATCTCCTAGGACACCATGTTCCCCACTTGCAGGTCATGGCACATGTCTCTTTTATGGCATTTCTCACAGTTAGACTCAGTTCTGTGAGGGAAACTGTGTACAGGGACCAAAAAGTAGTGACTGAGTGTTTACAGTCCTGGCGACACTGCCATTAAAACTACAGAATAAGATGTGGTTCCATAGTGTGATGGTTAGCACGTCTGCTTTACACTCAGAAGGTCCTGGGTTCGCGCCCCAGGAAAGTCACAGTCCCTGGTCTACGGCCATGCCACTTTGAACAATCTTGATATCTGATCTCAGAAGCTAAGTAGGGTTGGGCCTGGTTAGTACTGGGATGGGAGACCACCTAGGAAGACCAGGTGCTAATGCCATAAAAATAATAATAATAAAAATACTACAGAAGGTCTTTGTGAGACAGGACAGACTCTGGAGACCGTGAGCATTGCATCCCACATGAGCCTGGAAGGCGCAGGCACGGGGGCCAGAGTGTCTTGTTTACAGGAGAGATTGTGCCGCCTGGGGACTGACACAGACTCCTGGGAGCAGAGTCCAAGTCTGCCGGAGAGGGAAGCTCACGGCAGGAGGCTCCTCCCAGGGGGTGTGATCACAGGGACAGAACAGTGGCTGATGCCCTGAGCACCCCGACCTTACGGGGAACTGTGTAGGTGCTGGGGCTCTGATAACAGATATCACACACCGGGGGCTGACAATACAGAAATATTGACTCGTAGTTCTGAGAGGAAAAGTCAGAGATTAACCGTCATGAGAGCTGGTGAGATAGAGAATCTGCCCTCTGCCTGTCTCCTACCCTCTGGGGTCTTGCCGGCATCTCTGGTGTCCTTGGCTTGTAGATCCTGCCTCCATCCTCATGTCGTGTTCTCCCTTGTGTCTGTCTCCAAATTTCCCTTTTTTCTGAGCACACCAGTGAAATGTACCGGATTAGGGGCCCTCCTCTGCTCCCATATGACCTCAGCTTAAATGATCTAATTGCATCTTCAACACTCCTATTTCCAATAAGCTTCCATCCTGAGGTACTAGGGTTAGGACTTCATACATGAATTTGGGGGCACACAATTCAACGCACGCCAGTGTGTCTGCCTACCCTCTCTTTTGGGCGGTTGCAGTTTGGGGTGCACCACCAAATTCTCAAAGATCAGGTGGGGCTTAACTGACAGTCCAGAGCGACTCTGAACCTCCCCTGAATAGCCCATTCATGTCTGGACATCCAGGCTCCGTCCCTGCTCTGTGAATCACCCCAGTGAGCAAATCTCTGACATATGACAAGGTGGCCTCTATAGCCTCCATTCAGGTCATAAATGAGGCAACAGCCTCACATCTTCAGTGAAGCAGTGAATGGCGCTGCTTTCCTGATGAAGTCCCCAGGACACCAAGCTGATGCACTTCTCCTCCAACCCCAGGTCCCAGTCCTCCTGACCCTGCTCAACTGCGAGGGTACGTGATAAGTCTACGACCCCGTTAATTTTAACCTTGTGGCTTTCTGGACTGACTGGAGGGATCAGTGTGAAGTATTGCTATACTCTGGCCCATCAGTGAAACCAGCAACAACCAGCCTAAGGCCCAGTTGTCTTCACCTGCCCCTCGGGTATTCATGCTGTCCTCTGGGGACGGGTCACAGGATATACACTGATGTCAGTGTGTGCAGAGTAGGTCTGCAGTTTCCAAGAACTAGGTACTGCTACCTCAATCAGTAGTCACACTCAGGACACACTCTAATGAGATAAGTGGGATGAGATGACACAAATCACGATCTTTGCAAGCATGAAGTGGTTCTGTGGCAGCTCTGCTGGGACATCGTGATGTGTCTGTCGGAGCAGCAGGACCATGTCACTGGACTCAAAGGTCTAGTCACCATGTCATCAGTGTCCTGGATGAGCCTCCTTTGAGCTATGAGGAAGAGCGGTACAATCTTCATGTGACATGTTGCATCGGTGTGTGATATTATTGTGTGTAATTGTATTCTTGTGCTGACGTGGTAGTGGCCAGGCCTGTGTTAATGCCGTAGCCTTAACACTGGGTGTGATTTCACTTTTTAATTAACTTTAGCTAAAGGAATTTCAACGTCAAAATCCCAAGCATTCTGTTTCTGTAATTTCCTCCTTCCACTATTCTGCTGGCTTTGGTCCATATTAAGTGGAAGGATGAGAATAAGGACATTAAACAAGGAGGAGAAGGAAACGTTCATGTGTGCTTAAGAGGTAGCGGCACCATTCACGGCACTTCGTATTTGTTAAATGGCTTAATCATAGACACTCTGTGAAGAAACGTTCTCGGCATCACCTCATCTCAGATGGGGATGCTGAGACATGCAGAGGAGAGCAACCTGTCTGTGGTCAGAACTGGAAAGTGGCTGACCCAGCAGCAGAACCGAGGCCGTATGGCCTCTGAATGCCTGGTCTACACCACCATCCTGTGTCGTCTCTTGTGCTTTCACACCCAAGATTTGGCCTCTCCTCAAGGTGCCAGGAAGATCTTTCTCCCTTTTCAAAAGCAAGCAGCTGATATTGTGACTTCCAACTGAGCCCTTTCCAATAGAAAAAACATTTGATCCATACAGGCAAATTAAAATTTTACAGGATATGCATTTAAAAATTGGAAGAAAAAGTGTAATTAGTTTTCATAATCTAACTCTTTTTTTAATTATTATTGTCATTTATGGCTACAGCACCTGGTCTTCCTAGGTAGTCTCCCATCCACATACTAACCAGGTCCGACCCTGCTTAGCATCTGAGATCAAACATCGAGCTTGTTCAGGGTGGCGTGGCCGTAGATCATGGACCGTGGCTCCACTGGGATGTGAACCTAGGATCTTCTGCCTGTAAAGCAGATGCGCTAACTGCTACACTATCGAACCATGTCCCATATCTATTTCTTTAATTTAATTAGTTGACATATTATCATTTCAACATGGATTAAATATGAAAATATTAATACCTTTTACATTATTTTTATAGTAAATCTTTGAAATCTTATGTTTACTTCAAAACTACAGCGCATCCTCCCTGGAATGACTCACAGTTCATGTTCAAATGCTGCCTTTCCTTGGTGCCCCTGTCCCTGCAATATATACTGACAGCCAGCAG
>NW_024343555.1:0-23101 GCF_902729225.1 Pteropus medius
GGAAGCAACCAAAGTGTCCTACAGTAGATAATTGGCTAAAGAAGCTGTGGTACATATATACAGTGGAATATTACTCAGCCATAAGAAGAGATAAAATACTGCCATTTGCAACAACATGGATGAACCTCAAGATAATCATGCTAAGAGAAATAAGCCGGACAGAAAAAGTTGAAAACAACATGATATCACTTGTATGTGGGATATAAACCTAAAAGCAACAAATGAACAGGACAAACAGAAACTCATGGACATGGACAATAGGCTAGTGGTTACCAGAGGGTGGCAGGGAGGAAGAGGGAGAAGGTAGACGAGATAAAGTGAGTCAAATATGTGGTGACAGAAAAAAATCTAACTATGGGAGGTGAACACACAGTGTAAATATATATATGCCTTACTATTAAAGTGTATAGCTGAAACTTATTGGATTTCGTTAACCAATGTCCCATAACAATTAATTAATTAATTAATTTAAAAAAATAGTTCCAGCGATGCAGAGTGTCCTCATCTAAAGAATGGAGATAGTGACAATACGGAGCTCAAACAGTGGTTACTTGAAGTCACACTCATGTAGTGCCTGGCACATAATATACGGTTTAGGGATATTACTTCCCTTTGTGCCCATCATTCTGCCTGCTCCTTTGCCTCAGTTATTGGAGGGGGAAAACTACAGAAGGATTCCAGTACATCTCAGTGGAGGCACAAAGCTCCCTAGTGAAATCTTACCTCTACTCTAAGCACCTCCAGTTAGTGAAAATTCATAGATAGAGCCCACTCAGGCAAAATGCAAGTTTTCTCTCCCACTGTCTCTCTCCCTTACAATAAACCCACAGAGGATGCCCTCTTCCCAAGCTTATGGCAACTGCCTTTTACACAAGAAATCTATTTCATAAGTCTTTATCTAATGATACTTTATAGATTTTAGTAACAAAGTATATTTCTTCACCTTAAATGCCCTATAGAGAATATTTAAAACTACCCTGATTTTTGAAACAGAGCCATTGGTATAACATGTTAGCATATAGGCCAAGGCTACAAATAATAACTTAGGCCACTGATTAAAATTAATCTCTATACTCAAATTCCTCTTGACGGTATCATAGTTTTTTAGACAAAACTTTTGTATATTTTAAAGTAGACGTGAATTTTTCTTGGGATTCTTTTGCACTTTTTTTGTTAAAATCAGGATTCATATATGAAATGTGATGTATTGATATGCATATGAAAAGTAGCACTTTGTTTTTGTCCTTTTTTATACAGGTGTCTCAGCTTATTCAATTTATGATTGAAAATTGCCGTGGGATATTTGGAGAAGATATCATTTCCCTCTCGGGGGAGGTTTCAGTGAGATGTGACACTAAAGAGAATGCCTCAGGTATTGGGAATAATTGGGTTGTTTTTTGTGAGAAAGACACATGTCTGTGAAGATGCTGGGACAGTGGTGGTCCCAGAGCCCAGAAGCTCAGGTGAAGGGAGCCTCTGAGTTGAGTCATTGGGTCCAGGACTCCTTCCTGAGAAGGCCTGCTAATGTTCACACTGGTGGGGTTAAGAAAGGTATAAGGCTAGATGCCAAACTTCAAGAATTTGTTAGTGGTAGCATGATATATTATGATGGTTTTAACCTTTTTTTAAATAAAACTTTACAAGGAATGCTAATATACATATAGAACAACTGTAGTTAAAACTGGAATAGAAGACCCAGAGGCAGGCCTGGTCTTTTTCTTCCTCTCCTTCCTCTTAGTGATCCCTGGGACACCTCAGAATTCTAGGGCACTTTGAAACAGTTTAAAAACAATTAGCATCATGGCCGAGGTAGGGGGGAGACTTGACATTTAACCTTCCAGAATATGAATTCCAATACGACCAATTACTAGTTAAGTTACCTTTGGCCAATTATTCTATGCCACTGAATATCAATTCTACATCTATGAAACATGGATAACCATAATGTCTAACTTTTATGGTTGTTTTAAAGATTAAATAAGTAATGGATATTAAAGAACTTTGTCAAAGAGAAATTGATGGAGTTAGTAAATGGTTACCCTGAGACTACAGTTAATTATGTATACCCACGTAAGATGGCAGTCTTATTCAGAACCTAGGTGTACGTGGCACTGATTCCTTTATATGTTTCTTGCCATTTTTTGATGTTATGATGTGTCTCATTGCTTTGAGGAATATTACTTAAGAAAAGCCCATTTCTTCAGGAACTGAGATAATCTAATATACCATAACAATTTTATTTTACATTTTTGCTAACAATTGAGAAGAATGTGAAAGATCCATTTTTTCTTGAGAGCAGGAATTTGAACATGAAAAGAGAATTAAACTAAGCACCATAATTTTTTCAAGTCAGCATGTATTGGTAAGAAACAATGTTAATCATGGTTTGGTTTTTTCGACAGATATCCCTTGCTTCCAGATGAATGACTCCTCCTATGACAGCTTAGAAAATGAGCTTAATGAGGATGTTGATGCTCCATGCAGTGATGTGATAAAAAAGCTTGGTCAAGGAAGCAGAAGCATGGACTCTGTATTAACCCTTAGTGACTATGACCTTGACCAGCCTGAGGTAGAAGGTCTTTTAACCCTGAGTGACTTTAATTTAGATCATTCTAAACATGAAGAATTTCAGATGGATCTTGACTTAGACAATTCTAAACATGAAGAATTTCAAATGGATCTTGACTTAGACAATTCTAAACATGAAGACTTTCAAATGGAACTTGACATAGACCATCCTAAACATGAAGATATTCAAATGGAATTTGACTTAGATCATTCTAAACCAGAAGACATTCAAATGGAACTTGATTTAGACCATCTTAAACATGAAGACTTTCAAATGGAACGTCCTCTTGAATCCAAACCAGTGACTGCTGTAGTACTATATGGAAACGCCACACTGCAGGGCCGTGCCAGGCCCTCAGCTAACATGAACACATCCTGCTGCCTGTCCACAGCTGCAGCAGATGGTCCAAAAAGCCCCAGGCGGGTCCGGCGCTGCTCAGAGCCCAGCACCAACTATGTAGATTCAAAGCTTTCCTTTCTCAGGGAGTTTTATCGGAAAAAAAAACTCAAGTCCAGCTATGATCCAATTCTCTCACAAGAAGATGAGGACTATCTGAAGCAGAATCAACCCCTACAGGAAGAGAGTAAGGTATGTTTGAGGCAGAATTTAGGCATAGGCACTGATATCAAGAAAAATGCCACTAATAAAATAGTTAAGAAGAAAAGCTCGTCAGGTAATGAAGGAAATCATGTGAAACTTTTTTCTAAATCCAAGCCAGTGGCCATTTCTGTGGCATCTTATAGTCACGTGTCCTCATATGACCATCCCAGGAATGTGCCATTTGATTCAGGTACATCTGGATACTCCCCAGCACACACAACAGATGCCCTCAAGAGTTTGAGGAGACACCGGCGCTGCTCAGAGCCCATCATTCATGACCAACACTGCAAACTGAGCCATCTTGGGGGGATTTATTCAAAGAAACAACATAAAACCAGCTATGAAGCTGATCACTTTGACAGAGAAGATGATTATCTCAAACGGCACAAGTCTTTGCAAATGGAGGGGCAAAAACTCATTAATCAGAGTTTGGTCATGGGTATCGAGGTGGGCAAGAGTAGTGCCGTAAACCAAACAACCGAGAAGTTTTTACCCTCAAGCTTAAACACTTGCCCAAGCACTAGCTCTTCCAGTTTGTCCTCCCCAGGCACTTCTCCATCTGGCTCATCGGTGAGCTCCCAAGACAGTGCTTTTTCCCAGATTTCTGAACACTTCGTGTTTACACCCACTGATACTTCCTCACCAATCGATTGCACCTTTCAGGCTCAAAGAAAACAGGAGGAACTTTCTTCTGACCTTAGCAGTTCCAGCCTCATTTCTGGAATGCCTGGTCCCTCATCTAGACAGTCCAGCAACAACTTAGCTCATACAAATAAGGATACCATAGAGTGTCCCTCACATTCTGTAACTCTTCACCCCATCACATGGTTAAGAAATGGCATGGCCAGTCTGAAAAACTGGTCCCTCAGAAAGAAACCAAAGGCATACGGACTAGAGGAAAAGAAAATAGTTTCTCTCAAAAGATTCACAGAGCCACCTCCACATGCTTCTGGTGTTCCAGAAGCCAGGTCACTGCAAGAGAAAAAGGAAGATATTCCCCTAAGGGCAGCTGAAGAACTTGAAGCTGTGCAAGCAGCCGAGTGCTGTAGCTCTTATCCCAGCCAGGACTCAGAGAAATGCTTTAGCTCAGCACTCAACTTGGTGGAAGACAGCCTCAAGCTTTGTATGCAGTCACATGAAGAAGGACAGAGTAGTGGGCAGTGCTCTTCAGACATTCTGCCTTGTGTGAAATCCTCACCTTGCCCTTCAACTGAGTAATGCTTCCAGCTCAGACTGAGGGCTTATGGTCGTTTGTGATGTTGGGGACAGATACCCAACCAAAGACATTTAACCCACAATAAGAATCCAATGTCTACAAGAACAGAAACTGAGCTATAAAGGAGTTAGGTGTTGAACTCACATATTCACTTTTGGTCATTGAAAACAGTGACTAAAGAGTTTTTCTCTCTTTTTACTGTTATAGTGAATCATATAAACCTAATTCTGAAAGAAAAAAAGCAGCTTTAGAAAAGCCCATTCCAGAGGAAAAGAGCCAGTTTTAGTCTAAACTTTTTGCCAAATTGTCTCCATAAAGAAAATTCTTTTGTTGTCCTAAATATTAGCAATGATTATCTTTATGCTATTTTTTCCAGATATTTTATACAACAAGGTCATAATAATTATTGTCTTTATGTCCATTATTAGCTCAGTTTCTGTTCTTGTAGACATTGGATTCTTATTGTGGTTAACTGGCTTTGATTGAATGTTTGTCCTCAACATCACAAACTACCATAGGCCCACAAACTAGTTTATTCAAAATTATTTTTCTGAGCCACCAAGAAACTTCATGTCAAATGTTATTTCCCTGTTGTTCTAAAGGTTGCATTTTTCAGTTGGAGAGGAAAAAAATGTTTTCTGTAAGATCTAAGAAGTCCTTTCAGTATTAGCTATAGGTGCTACCTACCTCTAGAGTACATGGCTGTGTTTGCCCTAAGCATTATAACTAGCTTTTAGAACTCTGAGTCCAAAGAACTCCTTCATGATATTAACCATCTCAGTCACAGATGTGAAGTAGACTTCACCTTGTAACCAACCACTCCTGTATTTTGATTCCTAAGTTTCCATATGCATCTTTTGCAGTGTAATATATAAAGGCCAGGGATTCCCCTTACCCTTAAGGCAATACTACTGTCAGCACTGAAAGATGTGAATGAAGCTCTTATGATTTGGAGTGTCTTTCTGGAATAAATTTCTTCTCTACTTAACAAAATAACATTCTAGCCTTTTTTTTTTTTTTTTCACATTGATGAGTCAGAAATCGCTCACCACAAAAAAAGTAAAGCACTCACCCAGTTTTAAGCACAGAGGAAAATAGATGTTGCAGTTCTGAAATAACCATTCCTACTTTCTTTCTGTGTTCCCTTAGATACTCCTGTAATACTTAATGTGAATAATTTGTTAATATTACTGTAAAGTATTATGTGGTATGATTTGAACACAGAATACATGTCATTTTATTATACTCTGTTAATCTATAATATATTAGACTGATGCTTTATCTAAAAAGCTTTGAGTTTGTATAATATGTCCTGACAAATTTTACCACCATATGTTATGTAATACATGTGTATTTTTGTACTTGCAGAAACTGCTGCTAACTTTTAAATCGTTTGATTATCAAGGCACTGATAATAAATATATATAAACTCATGCTGTCTGTGAAATAAAATACCACTCTTCAGAGTTAACAGTCTCATTGGAGCAATATTTCCCTTTGTAGAATTGTTTTGGTTAATGACCCCAATATCTGCTTAACTTTGGAAATTTCATAAAATATAATTAATTTAGAATTGGAACTTTAAGCATTTAGTCATAGGTCATGGTCCATCTTTCTAGAAAAAGTTTTTTTCCCTTTTATATTTTTCTAATATTACCATTTACCAAACAAGTCATGCCACAGACACAGTCTTCATTTTTTTTTTTTAGTTATTATTTTTATTGTGCTCCTATATTCTCCTATCAAAAGAACCATCAACTCAGTTTAATTGATTGTACAAGATTTTCTTATCTAAATTTGAACCATTCTGACTAGAGTACCCAGTTGACCTCAGATATATACTCAGACATCAATACTTCTCAGGTCATATAAACTTATTAAATATTACAGTCTTCTCATGAATGTTGCATCTTTGCCTTCTCAGAGTTCATTGAGGTTCACTCGGTGTATGTTTAACCACCATTTCAAAGAGATTCACAAATATATAATACTTTAGTACAAAAAATTTGTTTGTTCTAACTGATCAGTGAAGACCACAACCTCAGTATCAGAAAGGTCATCAGTTGGATTCCGGCAGTATACACATACGCATTCTGTAAAATTTCTAAATTTTACAGAAATACAAAGATTATTTTATTTTTTAAAAAGTCTTAATTGAATAAAAACATTGGATTCAAGAAATTATCTCACGGTGTGTTTTTTTTTTTCCTTTACATGGCATGACATTGAATGGAAAAGACCTAATGTATCCTGAGGCTAATGGTATATTTTGTTTGTTGAAAAGAAACTCTAGGAATGCTATGTATCTTAATCCAAATTATGGTAGTAACTGTTGAACTTTTCCTTCCTGGTCATGTTTTAATGACTTGAGAGGAAGTCTTTGCAAACTGCTTATTTTAATACAGAGAAAAAACATTAATAAAGTTGAGTGAAGTGTTAGCTTTCTTTACTATCTCTTTTGGTTATGAGGATATCTTACAAGCTAAATTTTCTACTGAAAGGAAGAATGCTATTGAGTTCTGTACTATACCCCAAGTATGAGTCCTATTCTGTTTCTGAGCCACCTATGAGTATAAATCCTCCATTTGTATTTGTTTGTTCTGTTTCGTTTTTAATGCAGTGAATTCCTTGAACTTCTGAATAATGTCATCAGATGTGTGGTAAAATTGGCAGAAAGCTCTGGGGTGGACTTTAGAAAATTTTGTTTTGAAATCTCAAGGAAATACACACAGTGGATATTGGATGTATATTGTTCCTTAATTTGTATGGTGTGTTTTCTGATCATGCTGTGCCAGAGCATACCTACCACTTTTAGAGAGTTCAGTGTTTTTCTAACCTATTTAATTTATTAAGGCAAAGCAAATATGTTTCATGGAGTTTGATTTTTCATGGCAACATACAATACATATTTGGCACACATTAATATTTACATGCTTATCATTTTCATCTTGGTTAATTTTACATTACAATAACTTAGATTTAAATTTCAAACTTCTCCTTGCAGCCTCTTGATCTGCTATGAGGAGTGAATAAATTGGCTAAAAACCTGTATGTGTGAGGTACCTATTATTCTGGTCAAGTAAAATGGATGCTATAAAGAAACACTCCTTCTCTGCTGGGTCACAGGGGCTATGATACTTACAGCCTAAAATTCAGGAGAAAAACAGTTTATATCTTTGCCTAAGCATTGAGATGGCTGAGAAAGAGAATCATCAAAACACATGAGCACAGAGAAGCTTATTGCTTAAAGGCACAGGAAATGAATAGAGGGGGAGGAAAGCCAAAAATGATCTAATTCAAGTAAGAAACTAAATCACAAGGAGGTCAGTGAAATTTGAAAAGATGAAAAGAGCATGGCTGGGAGGAGATGGAGGTGTTACAGATGATATAAATGCTATTGAGGCAGTTTAATTTTTATTACGCGGTCTGTTCCAGACCTTAGGGATACAAGGTGAAAAAAGATCATTTCTGTCTTCAGGGACTTTAAACAACTCAGGGAAAAATTGGGCTGTGTAGAAGAAAGGGAACAGTAACATTTATTGGGCACTTATTGTTGCCTGCGTCCACTGGAGATGAGTGCATTATATATGTACTTTTACATTTAAAGATCGCAGTAGCCCAGTGTAGTGGTTATATTCAGCTAGAGTCTCATTCTGACTCTCTTTTTCAACTTTTCATCTTAAAATAGGGATTATAATAACACTTCCTTCAAAAAAAGCACACACAAATTATATATGTGAATTCAATCCAAACCTAACGAGTTACTGTGTCTCCACTAGGTAGCTCCAATTTTAGAAAATCATTCAGTATCAGAAAAATTCAGAAAGCTATAATTTTCAAAAATAATTGGGCTGAAAATTTTGTCCAGACAAAATGGTACAGACTTGTGTCTCCCTGATCCTCCATGAAGTAAAACCACATGGTTAAGATAATCATAACTCTTCAAAATAATGCAAAAGACAACCAAAGAAGGATCCTAAGAAGTGATTTAAAAAAAAAGGCAAATTGGTTCAGAATCCCAAGATTGGAGAAACAACACAGTAGCAAAGCATTTTACATCCCCTCATCCTATAGAGGGCGACCAAGGCCTGACCTTTCACAACCTAGCAATAGAAGGCTGCCCAGATACACTCATTCCTACCCAGTGGAATCCCTCTGACACTGTTGGGTAAGCAGGTACCACCAGCAAGAGGGAGAGATGAGTGCCCCTCTAATAAGTGGCCAGGGAGAGAATCGTTCTTTACTGCTAGGCTGAGACTCCCTTCCCCCTCTGGAGATAGTCAAGTAACCAAGCAATAAAAGAAAAAGGGACTCAACCACAATGAGCAGCTCAACCTGGGAAGCATCTTTGCCCCAGCACCTAAGTCTCCCTTCTCACACCCGAAGACACTGGGTGGCCAGATATCTTGGACAAGAGGGATCCCACTGCAAAAAGCATCAAGCCAGGGCAGTCTCAGGCTATGCGACAAAGAGGTCTCCCTAGCAGAGAACAGATCAAAATTGCACCACAAAACCTCTAAAATTAAACTCATTGGGCCCACATATCCCAATTACAGGAAAGAACCTGTGTGCTAAAGCTAAACAAGCTGAATATCTACTAAAATAAAAGATTTAAATAGGACCCAGAGTCTCCTAACAGAAAAGACAAAATGTCCAGGATACAATTAAAAATCATTTTAAAACAAGCATCTTAAAAATGTGTCAACAACCAAATACAAATTATCTTGAAATAAATTTTAAAAAAAGGTTCAGCAAAGAAATAGAAGTTATACAAAAAAAAATATGAAAATTATAGAACTGAGAAATACAACACATTTAAAAACTCATTGAGTGGAGTCAATAGCAGAGTGGAGGTAACAGAGGATAGAATCAAGGAACTTAAGGACAAATAGAATCTACACAGTCTGAACATAGAAAAGAGACCCAAAAAAAAGCAAATAGAGCCTCAGTGACCTGTGATACAATAACAAATGTTTTAACTTTTTAGAACTTCCAGAAGGTGAGAGAGAGGGTATGGCTGAAACAGTAGTCACAGAAATAATGGTTAAAATTTCCCAAATTTAATGAAAGACACAAACCTATACAGTTAAGAAGGTAAATGAAACTCAAACTGGATTAACACATCATAATTAAATGTTTGGAAACTAAAGACAAAAATAAATTTGCAATCAGAAATGACACCTTGTCTATAAAGGCACACCAATTTACATGATTGGATCTGTCATCTGAAATTATGTTGGCCAGAAGAAAGTGGCATATTTCCCAAATGCTAAAAGAACTGTCATCCTAGAATGTTCTGTTCAATGAAACTATCCATAAATGAAAGGGAAATAAGGACATTCTCAGATGAAGGAAAACTTTTAAAAATGTGTCACCAGCACACATACACTTGAAGACTGGCTAAGGGAAGTTCTCTAAACAAACTAAAAGCGAAAAGAAGGAAATCTGGAGCATCGGGAAGGAAGAAAGGACAACAGGAAGTAGAAATAAGTACATAATGATAGACGGTACTTCTCAGGAGTTTTATAAGTTATCTTTGATTCTTGAAACAAAAAGTCTGAACCATTTGATACTCAAGAAAATGATATTTTAAAATGGGAAAAACAAAGGACCCTAAATGGAAGTGAGATTTTCATAGGTAAGTGGTGAAATGATGATACCCGTAGAATGTGATATGCTACGTATGTATATTATAATACTCAGAGCAACTACAGACACTATATATTTGGAGACTACATCCCTCCTAAACACCATAAGTAAGTCAAGGTAGAACTCTAAAGAAATGTTTAAACTACAGAAAGGCAAAAAAGAGAGACAGAGCATCATAAACCAGAGAAAATAAACAGAAAACAAATACTAAATGGCATGATTAAGCTCTAACATGTTAAGAATTACCTTAAATATAAATGATCTACATAAACCAAAAAACAAGGATCGACAGTGGAATAAAAAAATCCTACCTAACAACATTGTATCTATAAGAAACACTTCAAATTCAATGACATAGTTTGGTTGAAAGTAAAAGGATAGAGATATACCATGTTAATATTAATCAAAAGAAAGTAGGAGTGACTATATTAAAAAGTAGTATGGTATACTTCAGAGCAAAGAAAATTACCACAGATAGAAAGTGACATTATATAACAATAAAAGACATAATCCACCAGGAAAACATAAAATTCTAAGTGTGTATGCACAAATGACAAAGCTTCAAAATATGTAAAGTAAAAAAAAATGATATAACTGAAAGAAGAAATAAGAAAAATTACCATTATAGTTGAAGAATTCAACACTCCTCTCTCAACTACTGATAGAACTAGATTGAAAACCAGCAATGACATAGAACATAACATCGTGAACTAAAAGAATATGATTGACATTTATGGAACACTCCATCCAACAATAGAAATAAATATATTCTCTTCAATTGTCCATGGAACATGAACCAAGATAGACCGTATCCTAGGCCATGAAACAACCATCAATATTTTAAAACAATTTAAACCATACAGAGTATGTTTTCTGACCACAGTGCAATCAAATTAGAAATCTACAACAGAACGATAATGAAAATTTTCAAACACTTGGAAACCAAACAATATTTCTAAATAATCCCTTAGACACAGAGGAAGTTTGAAAGGAAATGTTTTAAATCTTAGAACTCAATAAAATATATATATATATATATCAAAATATGTAGGATACTGCTAAAGCAGTGTTGAGAGGAAAAATTATAACAATGCTTACATTTATAAAGAAGATCTCAGTGAAATATTACTCAGCCATTAAAAATGAAATCCTACCATTTGTAACATCATGGATGGAGTTATTATGCTGAGTGAAATAAGTCAAATAGAGAAAGATAAATACCATATGATTTCACTTATATGAGTAATCTACAGAACAAAAAGAACAAACTAATCAAAAACAGACTCACAAATATAGAGAACAATCTGGTGGCAGCCAGATTAGAGGACTGGGAGAATGTAGTGAAGGATTAAAGAGGTACTAATTAGTAGTTGATGGATGGTCACAGGGATGGGGAGCACAGCATAGAGAATGCAGTTAACATTAATGTAATGGCTAGGTGGAATATAGAGGAGAGAAAGGCAATTAGGGGGATCGTTTTATAAGTTATATAAATGTCTAACCAATGTACTGCATATTTGAAACTAATAAAATAAAATAAAATTTAAAAAATAATAAAAAATAAAAAAGATCTTAAATCAATGCACTAACTTCCTACTTCAAGAAACTGGAAAAAGAAGAACAAAATAAACCCAAAGCAAGCAGAAGAAAGGAAAGAAGAGTAGAGCAGAAATCTATAAACTTGAATATAGGCAAACAGTAGAGAAAATCAATAATACTAAAGGTTGGGTCATTGAAAAAATAACAAAATTGATAAACCTCTATTAAGACTGATGGCAAAAAAAGCCCACAAATCACCAATATCAGGAATAAAATAGGATATCATTATAGATTCTGCAGCCATTAAGAGGATAAAAAGAGAACACTATAAATAAATTTTACACTCGTACTTTGACAACTTAAAAGAGTGGAACAATTCCTCAAAAAACACAATTTACCAAACCTCAACCAAGATGAAGTAGGTAATCTGAACAGTTCCATAATAATTAAATCAATTGAAATCACAATTTAAAAGCTCCTGAAGAAAATTCTCTAGGCCTAAATGGTTTCACTAGAGAATTCTAACAAACATTTAAAGAAACATTAACACTAATTTTTCACAATGTCTTCCAAAAAACTGAAAAAAAAGGAAATACTTCCAATGCATTTTATGAGACCAATATTTCCCTGAAAGAAAAGCAAACACAGTACAAAAACAGAAAATTACAGAACAATGTCTGTCATGAACTAAGATGCCAAAATTCTCAAGAGAGATGGACTCTAAACCCAGATCTTTCAACTCTATTTTTCTTTCCAACTAGGCTATAGATGTATTTGTTATTATTTGCAACATAAGACACAGGAGAGACTAGATTTGAATTATATGTAACAACTGAGTAAAGCACATTTGAGAAGTAATTTTATTCTTTGGGGAGCAGAGTCTCTACTCTCTCTATCTATCATTGAATGTTGTGTATTCACAGTCACCATTAGGGAAATGTACTGGTCAAATTTCTCCAGAGAAACTGACCAATAGACATCCTGTGATCAGCTGTCCGCAAGCTAGAGACCCAGGAAAGCTGGTGGTATAATTTACCACTCTCTGTTCTAGAGGGCAAGAAAAGATGAGATGAGACATCACAGCTCAACAATGAGGGTAGGAGGAAGGGGATAATTCCTTTTTCCTCCACTTTTTGTTCTAGAAAGGCGCTTTAGGGATTAAATGATGCCTACCTGCTTTGGGGAGGGCAGTCTGCTTTACTGAGTACAGCAATTCAAGTGCTAGTCTGACCTGTAAATACCCTCACAGACATACCTGGAAATAAGGTTTAATTCATGCACCCCAGGGCCAGTCAAGCTGACACATAAAATTAACCATCCCAGTAAATATTAACGAATAGTGACAATGATGCAATCAATGGTCTAATTATTTTGGAAATTTGTGATTTTTATGCTTTGGTATCTGTCATTTTCAGATGTTTCATGTAAGGCACTTCTATTTCAGGAGACCTTCAGTCAGTCCTGCTTTCCGTGCTGATGTTTCAGTCCTACTTTCTAAAGTTGGAAAGCTTAGCATATTTCCCCAAATTATAAGACTGTATTTTGAAGTTATACATGAGTGCACTGAACCATACACCTCAGATGATTCTACCATGAGAAATCATGTGTGTGGAAAACCCAGTTGAAAATTTCTCAAGTCAGAAATAGAGTGAATCTTGAGTGTAGGAAAAGGTTCTTCCATAGTTATTTTTACTTAAAATGTGAACATAATACTGCATTTTAACATAGCAAAAGAAAAATTAATATTTATGACTAATTTTATAAAATGGAAGTTAAGGAAAGTCTTTTTGTTGCTATCCACTTTTGTATATAAAGTAATTATTATTTTGACTGTTGAACTCAAGTCACAGAAACCTAAATAATGAAGTTGTTGCTTTTGTTAGAAGTGAAGATTGTTATGAAGCAATTTATCACTTCTCGTGATTTTAACATTCTCCCAGGTTATGACTTGGTGAAAGGTCTGCAGGGCAAAAGATGGAACATGTCCAATGAACTGGGAGACAAACGACAACTTACAGTACCTGCAGTAAATGAAAATGCCAACTCCAATCATTTGGATATCTAAATTCTTTCACAGTTCTTATCCTGCCATCCAGGACTTGGTGGCTGCTCTTTTCGAAGAAGTAAAGACATCTTGTGCCTTATATAGAACCACACACCACTTAACAAAATATATGATTATAAAGCTTGCCTTCCTAGAAGATATCAGTAACTGAAAATATACGAGATTTCAATTTAAAGTGCCACTGAAACATGTTATAAACTATATACACAACTATATGTACATACACTCATATACACGTTGCTTTGAGGCAATTAAGTATATTTTATTATTCTGCTTCAATAGAGTTTTTGACTCATACCTCTCATGTCTCCAGAACATTTGGCCAAGACCTGTGTCATGGACTGAATGTGTCTTCCACACTCCTATGTTGAAGCTCTAATCATTTCGGAGATAATTAGATTAGATGAGGTTGGGAGGACAGAATCCACATGATGATAGTCGTACTCTTATAAGAGACCAGAGAGCTTGCTCCCTCTGTGTCCCCTATATGAGGAGATAGCAAGAAGGCAGCTGTCTGCAAACCAAGAAGAGGGCCCTCACTAAGAACCCAAGCTGCTGGCATCTTGACCTTGAACTTCCCAGTCTCCAGAACTGTGTCTGTTGTTCAAGCCACCCTATCTGTGTTATTTGGTTATAGTAGCCTGAGCTGACTGACTACCTCTATAAATTTCCATTGAGGGAAAAGTTTGCTCTCCTACTCTTTCCATTGCTATCTTCAGTGTTCTACAGGTCCTGATGTGTGCAGAAAGCCTGCAGGGTGAATGATTAATTTGGTAATGTTAATCGCAGAAGTTTTCTAAAGCAACCTAGGATGAGTGTGATGTTTAGCTTTTTTTTACTCACTGAAGGCTTAGCCACAATGTGGGAGTCTGGAAAGAGAGCAGAGGAAACCGCCTTCTCTCAGCCACCAATAATGAGACTGGTAGGCAAGACAGCTCAGTTTATTTTATAATTTTGTTTCGGCCTGCTTTTCTTTATCTAGGAACAGTTTAGATTAGAAACAATCTACTGACATCAGAAATAACCATATCAGTACTGTGTATGTCAATGCTGTGCTGAGCAGTCTTGACCTAATTTTGACAGACAGCTGTCACATGGTACAACTGAAAGGTAAAAGCTGTTTTGGGATGTCTGGTCAGTAGTATGTGGAATCTGAACATGGAATGTACCCACATCCGCTCATGTTTCAAAGATCTGAAAAACCCAGCTACTCTGTGGCCCTTGTTTATCTGCGTTCTGATTTACACCTAAGAGGATGTCTGTGTTTCCTCTTATACCCCTATGTTTACCCTCCTGAATCTCAGCTTCAACAGTAGCCATTATTAGGTTACACTCTGTCTGAACCTGGATAGATGTGGGCCTGTTTTTTATTCTCATTTGACACGCTCTATTTTTAACAATTATAGGTTTGAGATTCGATCACCATACTCTTCCGCACTGCATGAGGAAAGTGAGAGGTTGTTGTCGGCAGCCCTTGCAGGTGTATCTGATACATTGAGCCCCTTAGTCTTCAGAAGATAGATAGGTACTGTGGCAACCAGAGAGCCCCTTTGTTCATTATAGTGTGCCATGGATATACAAATAACATTACTTTGTATGGGCCATGATATGAAAAATGTAGTGAAGCCCTGCCCTGGAAGGGTTCTGAGGGAGAGAGCATTGAGCTTGCCTACTCCAAGGTGCTGCCAAAAGGGAATTAGGACCAGAGTTTGAAACTGGTGGCTTTGCCAAAGAAGAAAGTCCAGCCAACTTGAAGGTTGATGGTTATAACTCCAGAAGACTGCATGGGTGGGGTCGAGTTAGAGAAACTAAGAATCATATATAAGGGGAGTTCTTCTATTATATTTATTCATGTACAGTACTTACACACTCTAAAACATTATTCTATCTTACACTAACACTGTCCTTTCCATGTAAAAAGACTTTCACACATATTATCTTAATTCAATTGTCTGTGGCAGTTCGGACTGTTGTGTCATTTTGTTACCAACGGTAGAAAGACCCCATTTTAAGAACCCCAGATGGGGTTAATTTTTCATTAGGTGTGTTGAGAAGCTAGTCATAAACCAAAAGTGAGCGTTAACAGCGCGAGCTTTTATTCTATGCCCAGAGAATGGAGAAGCCGGAGCATAGCTCTCAGATCAACTTCTTCTCCCTTAACGGTGGAGAGGTGGCTAAAATAGCATAGTAGAAATGTAGTGGAGGTTTAGGTAAATACATAAGAGGAAACTTCACGGGTTTCCAGGAGAAAGGTGCAGTAGCTCATTCTGGAGATCAGGGTTCCACACACTGTTTGTTTCTTTATGATCACTTCTGGCTGTTGTCAGGGCAATGCGGCAGTGGTGAACCATCATGGCAGTGCCGCAGTGGTGATTTGTCCTTCGGTCCCGTCGGTCGTGGCAGCGAGGCAGCGGTGAACAGCCATTGGACTGGTAACTGTTATTTCCCATGGAGACTGTATTAGAAAGAGTTTTTCAATCTTTGAGAGGTCATTTAGACAGTCATCTTGGTTTCACTAGGTTTCAGGTAGTCATGTCAAATTCTTAACTGCTGCCCATAGGCCTCCCTGTGCTCAGAGATAGAGTTAGAGCAGAAAAGAGGATCAGTCAGGCTTCTTAGACATTCAGGGAGGTGCTGTAGCCGGTCATGGGTAACAGTTTTACGGAGAGGATTCTGAAGGGTTACGTAGTGAAACCAGGGTCCAGAATGTAAGTCTAATTTCTACTAGCCATGTGCTCATTCTTCTATATTATAGTGATTCAGTTATTTGCATGTTAATATTTTATTTCAAAGTAGATGTCTCACAGAAAGACAAAAGGTAGTTCAAAGTAAATATATGTCTTAAATTTAGAAAAGAACTTTAATTCCTTTACAGTAGTCTGTGTTGTCATAACATTTGTTTTAATTAAATGCTCAGATTGATTCTAGATTGGACGATTATGAGTAAATGAACCACACTGATAACAGTGAGAAGCTTCAGCTCTCCGAGTGGTTGAAACCTTTTTGTGAAAATAAGACATAGCCCCTAGGTTAAGAATAACTTTCTTGTTCCTTTGCAGAGACAATGTCTCTGAGGCATGTCTCCACAAATAAATGCTGCAGGCATGTACGGAAGACAAAAAATTGTTCAGACTAGCCACGATAGGATTAATAGTTAAATTTTTATATACTAATTTATAAACTTTTGTTCTAGCCTTGAAACTTGAGTATTTAAAAGCTTTCCTCAGAGCCATTTTAATATTATGTTAATTTTAAATGTATGAATTTGACTTAAATTTAGCTGAAATGCTTGATTTTTTTCTTCATAAAGGGACTGGAGAAAACAAAGTATGAAAAATTGCAGTTCATTTAACTTAAATCTTTATCTTGTTCTTTTTTTTTTTTTGATAGACTTTCTTTTTCTTTAATCTAAACTAAGAATAACCAGATTCAGAGTGATTTAGAAGTTTCAAAAATAGTACTGTATCTCTTGGTTGACATGGTTAAAATTCTAATGAGAGACTAGATCTAGGGTTTTATGTAAATAGTGTTTTCTGAGTTGTTGAAAATAGAACAAAACATTTTTTTCTTCAGTTATCCGTCTACAACTGCATTTTCCTAGAAAGGCACACTACTATGTTACCACCTTAAACTCTCCAATATAGTCAGTGTTAATTCATTAACATAACACATAGCCACTGAGAGTTTACTATGCAGAAAGACCAAGTAGGGCACTGGAGGTATAGGGGAGAAATGGTGGCAAACCACAATGGGTAGGTGGGCTTATTCCTCAGATCTCTGAAGAATTCAAATGGACAGCCACTCAAACATTTAGTACAAAAACATCTTGGACAAAAAGCAAATAAGTTCCATTTTTATGTATTATCCTTCACATTGTTGCTATACAAATCAAGAAAATTATAGCTTCTGGCTCTGAACCAATGTGCTGGCATGGAGCACCGTGGTTTAGGAGTTTGGGAGTTAGTGCTTTTTTCTTCTTAACAGCTTTATTAAGATACAATTCTCATATCATACCGTTCATCCACTTAAAGTATACCATTCAATGACTTTATATATTCATAGAATTGTGCATCCACCACCATGGTCAGTTTTAAATCATTTCATTACTTCAAAAGAAATCACTGTACCCCTTATCATCATATCCCAGTCCCCGCATGTCCCCACATCCTAGTAAGCACTAATCTGCTTTAAGTTTCTATGGATTTGATTATTCTAGATATTACATAAAAAAGGAATCATATAAAATGTGGTCCTTTGGGACTGACTGCTTTTAATTAGCATAATGGTTTCAACATCCATGTTGCACATGTCAATACTTCATTATTGCCAAGTAATATTCCATTTTATTTATATTTTGCAATTTGTTCATTCATTCATCAGTGTCATAATAGACATTGCACTCGTTTCCACTTTTTGGCTATTTTGAATAATACTATTGTGAATATTCATGTTTTTCTGTGGATGTGTTTTCATTTCCCTAATATGTACCTAAAAGGAATTGCGGGGTCATATAGTAATTACATTTACCCATTTGCAGAATGTTCAAACTATGTTCCAAGTGGTACCATCATTTTACAGTCCCATCAGCAGTGTGTGAGTACAGTTTATCTACAGCCTCTTCAACAGTTATTATCTGTCTTTTCTGTAATAGTTATCTTGATGTGTATAAAGTGGTATTTCATGATTTGGATTTGCATTTCTCTGATAATCAACAATATTGAACATTTTTTTATGTGCTCATTGGCTATTTGTATATCTTCTTTGGAAAACTATCTCTTCAGATTCTTTGCCCACTTTAGAACTGGCTCATTTGTCTTTATTGAATTGTAACAATCCATTATATACTCTAGATACAAATCCCTTCTGAATGGCAAATGTTCTCCCATTTTGCAGGTTATCTTTTCACTTCTTAATAGTGTCCTTCGAACCACGAAGTTTTTAATCTTGACAGTCATATCCAATTTACATTTTTTTCTTTTGTTGCTTGTGCTTTTGGTGTCATGTCTAAGAAACAATTGCCTTGTAAAAGATCATAAATATTTCTGCCTATGTTTTCTGCTAAAATTTTTATAGTTTCAGCTCTTACTTTTAGAACTTTGATCCATTTTGAGTTGTTTTGTATATGATGGGAGATAGGAGTCCAACTTCATTCTTTTACATGTGGCTATCCGGTTGCCCCAGCACCATTTCTCGGCAAGTAATTAACTTTTTATCATCAGACAAATGTTTACCATGTGGCTCAAAGTGGTAAATGCAACATTATCTCAAAAAAAAAAAGTAGTCTGCAGTGTACAAGGTTGACTTTTAACTTCCAATTCCATATCAATTGCTTACATTTTCTTAATGACAATATTCTAGCAGAGCCCCCTTAAAAGTTTGATTGTTTGTTTGTTTGTTTGTTTGTTTTCTGTGTGTGTTTTGAGAGAGTAGTATAGATGTGGAGAATGAGTAGACTTGAAAATTCACAAGAAAACTTCACTTATTGGGTACATGGTTTGTGTCAAGCATATGCTAGGCCTGGCACAAACTATATTCCCAATAAGCCCCCATTATATTGACTACTCTAAAGTCTAATTACTTACAAGAGATATGAATCCTGTAAATTCTAAATGAGTGATGTATGAAATGTTTATTTTCTTACATATCCAGGGTAAGTCTTTGGTGGACACTTAACATGAGACTATCAGAAATTAAAGGTACCTAAGAAACTATGTAGTCCAAATCATCTCATTTTCTAGATAAGGAAATGAAGGCCCAGAGAAGGGACTGAACTACCTGGGGTTGCATATCTCATTAGTGGTAGGTTAAGTCTCAGTAAAACAATAGAATCTCAAGTAAATTCTGCCTGTGTTTGATTGCATGCTCTTGAATATGAGTCCACTAGGTAAGATGGATACACTCCATTTGACCCATATATCTGACAATTTTATAACTAAGAAAATGTAGTCTAATTACTATATATACAAATGGTTCTCTACATTAGGTCTCCGTGAAAAACTATTTTCAAAGCACCTTTACAGAAGAAAATGTGTCCCCCTTCTTTGATTATGCATTCTCATGTTTAACAACTATCACTCTCAGAAAGATTTCTTTATATCAGAAGCTTCCATATTTGGGTTCCATGAAGCTCTAGGGAATCTATGATATGTGGGTTTCTGAACCCTTTGAAATTATGTACACAATTTAGTTCACAGCTTTTGTAAATTTTTCAAAGAACCAGTAACCAAGATTAACTTGAATTCTCAGTCTACAAGTTAGCCAAGTTTCTTTTTGCCTCATCTTCCTTGGAAGACCCTTACTATCTTCCATATTATAACTCTCTGCATTCATTTGGAGATTCTTATTATTTCCAAATGAAGAATTACAGATCAGTTTAAATTTTCTCATAGGCTCTTTCTTTTCTCCACATACTAAATCATTTTTATGGTGGCCTTTTGAACACTTTCCAAATTCTTTGTAAATCTGAAAGCCAAAGACATTGAAGTTAAAAATCATTTATTAATGAAGATCTAGTTTAGGAGCTTGGATATGCTGACAGTGGTGTCAGAGGGTTAGGGACAACAGAAGCAAGGTTAGTAAGATATGTCCAAGAATGCCCCCCACTCCTGAAGGTCAGCTAGGCAGAACCTCAAGGTCAAAAGAGACAGAGGGTAAGGGGCCCAGGTAAACTTAAAAAGATTGGGCACATTTCAGAGTTCAAACCATAGTAAATAGATTCTGAAAAAAAGGGCATGTGGTTTCCACATGTAACCCAAAGATTAATGGCAGGAACAGCAACACTTGAGACTATGGTACTGGTGGCAGTAATAATTTGGAAGGGATCTTTGGGGGTCATGGTAAATTTGGAGAATAAGAACTATGCCAAAGAAGTCCAACATTCCCTTGTCACTGGATGATTCTATCTCTGTTCCTATGCTAGGGTCCAGGTTTTATTTTTCTAGCAAAGAAGCAGTTCCTTTATGAATCATGTAATGAAATACTGATACTGAGCCAGTGAGTTTGATGTGGTTCCTGTTAGAGCAGCATCTAGATCCCTAGCATGGCTCGCCTAGGCCCTCAGGCAGTAGTGAGACCTTTTGCCGTGGTAGGATGAGAGGGTAGAACAGGAAGAATGGTTTTGGTGATACAACCTGAACTTCATTCAAGGCTGTTTGTTACTCTATTTTTAATTTCACTCATTCATATCCAGTGACAGGCCCTCTGACTCTATTTAGAGGTGTAAAACGTATAAGAGTGAATTTAGAGAGTAGCTACCTGAATAATTCAAGTTGAATAAAACATCATCTACCACAAATTTGAAGTCTTCTGAAACAGAGTACCTAAATTATCCAGTCAATTCTATACATGTGCCACTTAGAAAAGGAAAAAAAAGTTTTTAAAAAAAAATTTTAGCAACAAAATCTATTTAAAGAAGGGATTCCCAAAAGTATAAATATTTAAATTTACAGGTCTATTAAATGTATAAGAGTCTAGTCTTCATCTTTTGCTTTAACTTTTTTGTCCCTTTATTTGATCTCTTCAAATCCTGTCTTTCCTTGAAGCCCAGTTTGGTGCCTACCCTGAGAAAATAGAATCGACTTTGATGCATTTTGGAGTATAAATGAGATCACACAGTTCGATCTTTAGCCCAAGGCCTGACATATAATATGCAATATTTATGTTAGCTGCAAAGGATGATAATGGTTCTGATATTGCTTTTCTAAAATATTCTGGTTAGCACTTAATCTGCTTATTCTCTAACCATAAAAAAAAATTTACTGTCTATACCACTTTTGACACTTAGTATCCTAGTTTACACGTTATTATTTTATCCCCCTAAAGAGATTGTAGATTCCTTCATAGGCAGAGATAGGCAAAAATTACTGAATTGGATTGAAAATTGGCATTTACTTTCTTTACAAGTCATGTGGTCTTCATTTTGATTTTTTTTTTTTCAACAGAAAATAAAAACACTAGCTGAAAGGAGGAAGAGTGCTCTATCTCTTACCCTGGATAAAGCCCTACAAAAACAGCCTAGTACCAAGTAAGTGAAAAGCTTTGTATTATGTGTTCTATATGTGCTACATTTTTTTATATGTGGGATTGTTTGTTTGTTTTTTATCAGCACCAGAACGCTCTGTTTAATAATAGGAAATATGACTTCTGTCCTGAGATTATTTAATAAGGCTTATTCTTTTACAAATCATAAAGCCTTTTACAGCTGGTAACTATGATCAATCATTTTAAAACTGGTTCAGAAGTGGCTCTCATATCATATAGTAAAAAAATGTAAATTCCACATACTGTTAAAATTTATTTATAGAAAGAATTAGAAATCAGAATATAAAATATGAATTGTTTTAACCAACACATGTTTGATTATGCACAAACCTTTGCCTTTTTTTTTTATCATAAGGTGATGCCTGTGCATGGATATAACACAAGTTGATACTCATTTTAGATATGAAGAAAGATAAGCAGATTAAGATTATAAGAAAGTGGAATGTTGATTTCTTTTAGGCATTATTGGTTAAATTAATTAGTGAATTAATTAGTGCAATTTGAAATGTAAAAACAAGCTAAATGTCTATTGAAATGACCATTTCACCTGTTGAGGCTGAATAGTATTTCAATGGACATTTTAAGAAAATCTTTCATAATGTATAGAAATTAAATGGATAATCAATCATTAATTTATTAATTTCAAATGGCATTTGAACTCTGAGGGTTTATGTTCAAACAAATATTGTGATAATTTTCCCCTAATCTGTGAATTCTTTTATGTAAAGAAAAATCTTTTTCGCCTTTATTTAAAATGAGGATATATGATATTTCTATGTGCTGTCATAAAATCTATATGAAGGCATGGCATTTTTTAATGCCAAAAATATATAACTAAATTATATTTAGCGAAATTTTCAAAATACTTAGATCATTCTTAAGACTCAGCAAGTTCTCAGACTCCGGCAGCCACCTTACCTTACACCAAAAGACACACGCTTTAGTCGTTGGGTTGATGAGCAAATGTAAATTACTTTTAATAGAAGCCTAATCAAAATTTAATTAGGAAGATATTCTACCAAATAAATAATATGGTGATACATTTCAGTGCCATATATAAATGACTTTTGAATTATTTGCATTAGTGTGTCTTTGCATTAGTGTGGATAAAAGAGAATATTATATCTTCACAGTTTGACCTTGATTTCCTAGAAAACTCAGGAGAATGTGTTCTTAGGGGATGTAGAGAGAAGAGGCAGGGGCTTTAAAAGAATCCTTTCATTTCACAACTGTGTTACACCTCAATTTTTACTGAATTTAATGAACAAGAGCTAGGTTTAAAAGAAAGAGAAATTTAACTGGTGTATCACCTGTGTTTACCTGTAAAAGCTGTTTTATCTCCAGTGTTCTTTGATCGACACATAGACTACATAAGGAGAGGCAGTTTAGAGATTTCACTTTATTTTTTTGGTATGTGGACACC
>NW_024343556.1:0-794 GCF_902729225.1 Pteropus medius
TGCCAAGGGCCAGAAAAAGCCCTACAGGGATGGATACAAGCCAGCACACTCTCCCTTGGAAAAGCAAACTGGGGCCAAAGTGGCAAACCCAACAACTCCTGTAAGTGAAAGATGCAGAGACAGCTGTTCTCTCCAATGAGGGCACAGGTGCCTTTCGCCCCTGAAGCCTGCTGCACCTCGGCACAAAGATGGGCAGAGACACATGGGCCGGCCAGCCCCCAGGTTCTGAGCTCCTGAGGCCCCACCCAGCCCCCAGAGACAGAAAACGAGAAGGAAAGAAGTGTTTTCTCCTGGCACCAAACACTGACCAGCGACAGGCACCCTGCCCAGTGCCACACCCTGGAAGTAGACAGAGGCTGCCTGCCACAAACCGACAGAAAACCAGCCACACAGGACAAAGGACGTCGGTGTCTGAAGAATCACCGGCTGCATTTCCTTGTGTCCCGCCCATGCGCAGGAAGTATTTGGTACTTGGAAGGATGTTGAATAAGTATACACCTAATAGCTGTCTAGAGTCTGCTTCCTCTAATACAGGTCACAGTGAGTGACCTAATACAGTCACTCACTGTGGGTAGAATTGTATCCCCCAAGAGAGAGATACTACATTCTTAACTCCCAGCACCTGTGAATGTGGCCTCATCTGGCCGTGGGGTCTTCGTAGATATAATCGAAGTAAAAGGAGGTCGTACTGAAGTAAGGTGAGCCTTAGTGCAACGACAGGTGTCCTTATAAGAAGAGGAAAACTTAGACACAAACACAGAGACCCAGGGGAGAGCACTAAGTGACAACAGAGG
>NW_024343557.1:0-493 GCF_902729225.1 Pteropus medius
TTAACACAGAAAGTGGGACTAGAACTGAGTCTGGTTTTTTTTTTTTTACTCTTTTACATGTGAGAGACCTCAAGTGTAGGGAGCTAAAGCTCCCCAAATTTAAAAGAGTGCATGGTTTATCTCAGGAGGCCTGCTTGCATAAAAAAGAAAAGGCTGGTTCTGTTGAATTTCAGGAAGAAGAAGGTTAAGTATAGCCTAAGGGAGTGTCAAAGGAAGTGTCAATTGCACCTGGATCCTCAGGATGTTACTTTTATGTTATTTTGAAATGTACAAAGAAACAGATTGTGTTTAAAAGGAGGTTAAGAAATAAACTCGGAGAGGCAATTGTGAGATCTGCTCTCCCTCCTGCACCCTGTCTGTCTTCTCTTTTTTCTCAGTCCCCGCTCCCCCATTCAGGTACCCGGTTTGACTTGGTCGGCTGGCTTCCGACACTCAAGAAAACAGTTTCTAATTGTCTTATGTTATTTATAAACTTCATTATTGTTTATGTGTC
>NW_024343558.1:0-313 GCF_902729225.1 Pteropus medius
AACCCTGCAAGAGCATACAGAGACGAATGAGACGTAGTTTGTACCTCTAGGAGCTCAAAGTGTCAGTGAGTGCTCCTCCAACTTCGGTACCCCAGTACACGCAGATGACCGAGCATCGCCCACAGAGACCCAAGGCCCAGGGAGGGCTGTGAATTTGCCTCAAGTGAGCCTTTTCTCGGAAGTCTGCGATTCTGGCTCCAAATGGACGTCACCAGAGAGCTTTTTGCCAAACCTACCATATACATATATATGCATATATATGTTCATCTATATGCATATATATGTATATGGTGGTATTTCGAAGGAAACCTGC
>NW_024343559.1:0-3477 GCF_902729225.1 Pteropus medius
GCAGTGGAAATCAGACTTCAGGACGGAAGCAGACACCTCCCTCTCCCTCACCTTTCAGCCTGGGATGGTCGTAATGGTCCCCGGGACGCATTCAAAATGAAGAAATGAAAGGCTCAAAGAGCTGATCGCAAAGCTCCTAAGGCACGGAGGCCGAATTCAGACCCACAGCTGTCTGCAGTCTCTCCCAACTGAATTCTTTCCAGCGGGTGACGGCCGCCATGGACGCAGGGGCCAAAGCATCCCTGGGTACGCTGTCTGTGGGTGGCCCTGAAACCTGCAAGAGCATACAGAGACGAATGAGACGTAGTTTGTACCTCTAGGACCTCAAAGTGTCAGTGAGTGCTCTTCCAACTTCGGTACCCCAGTCTCCGCAGAAGACCGAGCATCGCCCCCAGAGCCCCAAGGCCCCACAGCCCCGGGAGGGCGGTGCATTTACCGCAAGTGAGCCTTTTCTCGGAAGTCTGCGATTCTGGCTCAAAATGGACGTCACCAAAGAGCTTTTTGCCAAAGCTACCATATACATATATATGCATATATATGTTCATCTATATGCATATATATGTATATGGTGGATTTTCGAAGGAAACCTGCGTGGACCACTGGTCTACCACAGAAGACAGGCCGCTCCTAGCACCTCCACCTCCCCGCAGTGTGGACACCGGGCGTTCCAGAGCCACAATTCAGCATGATCTCTTTTCATCCCAGAGGCCCCGGGGCTCCTTCCTAAGGCCTCGGCTCCTTCCCGCTTTCCGCAGTGGAAATCAGACTTCAGGACGGAAGCAGACACCTCCCTCTCCCTCACCTTTCTGCCTGGGATGGTCGTAATGGTCCCCGTGGACACATTCAAAATGAAGAAATGAAAGGCTCAGAGAGCTGATCGCCAAGCTCCTGAGGCACGGAGGCCGAATTCAGACCCACAGCTGTCTGCAGTGTCTCCCAACTGAACTCTTTCCAGCGGGTGACGGCCGCCATGGACGCAGGGGACAAAGCATCCCTGGGTACACTGTCTGTGGGTGGCCCTGAAACCTGCAAGAGCATACAGAGACGAATGAGACGTAGTTTGTACCTCTAGGAGCTCAAAGTGTCAGTGAGTGCTCCTCCAACTTCGGTACCCCAGTCTCTGCAGAAGACCGAGCATCGCCCCCAGAGCCCCAAGGCCCCACGGCCCCCGGAGGGCGGTGCATTTGCCGCAAGTGAGCCTTTTCTCGGAGGTCTGCGATTCTGGCTCAAAATGGACGTCACCAGAGAGCTTTTTGCCAAAGCTACCATATACATATATATGCATATATATGTTCATCTATATGCATATATATGTATATGGTGGATTTTCGAAGGAAACCTGCGTGGACCCCTGCTCTACCACAGAAGACAGGCCGCTCCTCGCACCTCCACCTCCCGCAGTGTGGACACCGGGCGTTCCAGAGCCACAATTCAGCATGATCTCTTTTTATCCCTGAGGCCCCGGGGGCTCCTTCCTCAGGCCTCGGCTCCTTCCCGCTTTCCGCAGTGGAAATCAGACTTCAGGACGGAAGCAGACACCTCCCTCTCCCTCACCTTTCAGCCTGGGATGGTCGTAATGGTCCCCGTGGACGCATTCAAAATGAAGAAATGAAAGGCTCAAAGAGCTGATCGCAAAGCTCCTAAGGCACGGAGGCCGAATTCAGAACCACAACTGTCTGCAGTGTCTCCCAACTGAACTCTTTCCAGCGGGTGACGGCCGCCATGGGCGCAGGGGCCAAAGCATCCCTGGGTACGCTGTCTGTGGGTGGCCCTGAACCCTGCAAGAGCATACAGAGACGAATGAGACGTAGTTTGTACCTCTAGGAGCTCAAAGTGTCAGTGAGTGCTCCTCCAACTTCAGTACCCCAGTCTCCGCAGAAGACCGAGCATCGCCCACAGAGCCCCAAGGCCCGGGAGGGCTGTGCATTTGCCGCAAGTGAGCCTTTTCTCGGAAGTCTGCGATTCTGGCTCAAAATGGACGTCACCAGAGAGCTTTTTGCCAAAGCTACCATATACATATATATGCATATATATGTTCCTCTATATGCATATATATGTATATGGTGGATTTTCGAAGGAAACCTGCGTGGACCCCTGGTCTACCACAGAAGACAGGCCGCTCCTAGCAACTCCACCTCACCGCAGTGTGGACACCGGGCGTTCCAGAGCCACAATTCAGCATGATCTTTTTTCATCCCAGAGGCCCCGGGGCTCCTTCCTAAGGCCTCGGCTCCTTCCCGCTTTCCGCAGTGGAAATCAGACTTCAGGACGGAAGCAGACACCTCCCTCTCCCTCGCCTTTCTGCCCGGGATGGTCGTAATGTTCCCCGTGGACGCATTCAAAATGAAGAAATGAAAGGCTCAAAGAGCTGATCGCAAAGCTCCTAAGGCACGGAGGCCGAATTCCGACCCACAGCTGTCTGCAGTGTCTCCCAAATGAACTCTTTCCAGCGGGTGACGGCCGCCATGGACGGAGGGGCCAAAGCATCCCCTGGTACGCTGTCTGTGGGCGGCCCTGAACCCTGCAAGTGGATGCAGAGACGAATGACACGTAGTTTGTACCTCTAGGAGCTCAAAGTGTCAGTGAGTGCTCCTCCAACTTCGCCACCCCAGTACCCGCAGATGACCGGGCATGTCCCACAGAGCCCCAAGGCCCCGGGAGGGCTGTGCATTTGCCGCAAGTGAGCCTTTTCTCGGAAGTCTGCGATTCTGGCTCAAAATGGACGTCACCAGAGAGCTTTTTGCCAAAGCTACCATATACATATATATGCATATATATTCACCTATATGCATATATATGTATATGGTGGATTTTCGAAGGAAAGCTGCGTGGACCCCTGGTATACCACAGAAGACAGGCCGCTCCTAGCACCTCCACCGCCCCGCAGTGTGGACACCGGGCGTTCCAGAGCCACAATTCAGCATGATCTCTTTTCATCCCAGAGGCCCCGGGGCTCCTTCCTAAGGCCTCGGCTCCTTCCCGCTTTCCGCAGTGGAAATCAGACTTCAGGGCGGAAGCAGACACCTCCCTCTCCCTCACCTTTCAGCCTGGGATGGTCGTAATGGTACCCGTGGACGCATTCAAATGAAGAAATGAAAGGCTCAAAGAGCTGATCGCAAAGCTCCTAAGGCACGGAGGCCGAATTCAGACCCACAGCTGTCTGCAGTGTCTCCCAACTGAACTCTTTCCAGCGGGTGACGGCCGCCATGGACGCAGGGGCCAAAGCATCCCTGGGTATGCTGTCTCTGGGTGGCCCTGAACCCTGCAAGAGCATACAGAGACAAATGAGACTTAGTTTGTACCTCTAGGAGCTCAAAGTGTCAGTGAGTGCTCCTCCAACTTCGGTACCCCAGTCTCCGCAGAAGACCGAGCATCGCCCACAGAGCCCCAAGGCCCCAAGGCCCCGGGAGGGACTGTGCATTTGCCGCAAGTGAGCCTTTTCTCGGAAGTCTGCGATTCTGGCTCAAAATGGACGTC
>NW_024343560.1:0-733 GCF_902729225.1 Pteropus medius
CCCATATGAAGGACTTGATCTTGACCTCTGGCCTGATACTTTTGGCATCATGGTGGCACTGCTGGCCCCTTACATGGAGGATCCACGAGGTGACGTCCGCCAGGGCGAGGTTGGGGGATGTGGAAGTGAAACGCAAGGAGCGTCCCACCCAGTGTGCGCCCTGCGGCCCGCCACACTCCCAGACCGGCCAGGGCATGGACGGAGCGTGGCGGAAAAGTGGGAGCGGAGCAGCGCCCAGCCCCACAGGCCGGGAGAGTGAGCTGCAGGCGGATGCGGTTTGATCTCCTCGAGGCAGGGGTCGCTGCAGGAAGATTGAGCAGCGACCTAATGAAGGGCCGCTGGCGCTGCGGAACCAGCTGCGCCCTCACCAGCGGTTCACTCTTATTCCCGGGAAAGCCACAATCCGTGAGGTGTGGCTGGCTGATTATCTCCCTGATTAGGGATTCAACCCGGACACCCAGTTGATGGGAGAGCTGGCTGACCTGAGGCGCGCAGAGGGTATTAGCCTTCGCGGACATGGGTGCTGACAGCACCCTGCTTTATGGGAATTCAGACAAGTTTCCCAGGCCCACTATAACCATAGAAGGCTATGGGGGTCGAATCATTAGTGTGTGGCAGGTCCCTACGACATTGGGTATTGGCAGATTGCCTCCTCGGACATACCAACAGCACATATCTCCCATACAGAAGTACATTTTGGGGATTGATGTTTTGTGAGGCTTGACTGTAAATA
>NW_024343561.1:0-637 GCF_902729225.1 Pteropus medius
TCCGGGATGAAAAGAGATCATGCTGAATTGTGGCTCTGGAATGCCCGGTGTCCACACTGCGGGGAGGTGGAGGTGCTAGCAGCGGCCTGTCTTCTGTGCTAGACCAGGGGTCCACGCAATTTTCCTTCGAAAATCCACCATATACATATATATGCATATAGATGAATATATATATGCATATATATGTATATGGTAGCTTTGGCGAAAAGCTCTCTGGTCACGTCCATTTTGAGCCAGAATCGGAGACTTCCGAGAAAAGGCTCACTTGCGGCAAATGCACAGCCCTCCCGGGGCCTTGGGGCTCTGTGGGCAATACTCGGTCATCTGCGGGTACTGGGGTACCGAAGTTGGAGGAGCACTCACTGACACTTTGAGCTCCTAGAGGTACAAACTACGTGTCATTCGTCTCTGTATCCTCTTGCAGGGTTCAGGGCCACCCACAGACAGCGTACCCAGGGATGCTTTGGCCCCTCCGTCCATGGCGGCCATCACCCGCTGGGAAGAGGACAGCTGGGAGACACTGCAGACAGCTGTGGGTCTGAATTCGGCCTCCGTGCCTTAGGAGCTTTGCGATCAGCTCTCTGAGCCTTTGATTTCTTCATTTTGAATGCGTCCACGGGGATCATTACGACCATCC
>NW_024343562.1:0-322 GCF_902729225.1 Pteropus medius
TATATTATATTTATATATATATATATATATATATATATATATATATATATATATATGCAGTCGTCCATTTTCTTCTGCATGTGTCTTATCTCCATTCTCTTTTGTGAATGTGGATCTTTGAATCCTCCCCTTTTCAGTCATTGTTGTCTAAATTTGTCCCTATGTATGCTGAACATTCATTACTATCTTGTTATAACAATTCCCTTCCTATTATTTAAGCTGTAATGATACCCTATTCTTAGTAAGAGTTGCACTCCTCTGCTTGTATTTGCCTGATACTCCTAACTATGTATTTTTTTGTTATTTTGTTTTAGGTCAGCTC
>NW_024343563.1:0-912 GCF_902729225.1 Pteropus medius
AAACAAACAAATAAATAAACAATTTAAAGTATGGAAGAACTCAAGCAATCTATTTTTTCCACATGAACATCTCCACTTCAAAACAATGGGATACTGATTTACAGCAAAATTTCCCAGTCAAATAAAATGAAGCACTGTTGTACAGTGGGAACAATATTGGCCCTATAGTCAAAAGGCTTGCAATCCAATCTCACTCCATTCTTGCTAGCTGATAACCTGTGCCAAGTCTCTGATGTGCCTTTTTAAATAAGAAGTGAATTAGATTATTTCTAAAGATGGTCAACTCTAACATTTTATGATTCTATGAATCTCTATGAATGGAATCAATGTACAAGAAAATGAGCAAAACTAAAGAATGTAAAAAGGTATTGAGGAAAACGGAATAACTAAAAGAGAATTGTGCACAATTTATATTGAAAAGACAAAAACTTTTGTATCTTTGTAATCTCATAAATAAAAGATAATCCAATCTAAAAAAATAATAAAACCATGCTAACATTTTATTATGTTCCTATCTTATTTTTAATGTGTCACTGACAAAGTTTTTGAATGTTGTGTACCTAATCCTATTTTCCACACAAGCCCTGTGCTGTTTTTCTAACTTTTTACTTAGAAATAAGTATTGATTTACCCAAAGTTGCAAAAATTTTGTGAGATGGTCACGTATACCCTCCAGTCACTTTCTTCCAATGATAGCACCTTGCATCAGTATAGTGCAATATCAAACCAGGAAATGGACCTTAGTACAGTCCACGGAGCTTACTGAGATTTCACCAGTTCTACATATGCTCATTTGTGTGTTAGAGTGTCTGTGATGTATGTGTGTGTGTATATATATGTATATGTAGATAGATAGATATAATTCCACACACTTTTATCAGTTACATAGGTTCCGTAACTATCACCACAATC
>NW_024343564.1:0-7058 GCF_902729225.1 Pteropus medius
TTCGCCACCCCAGTACCCGCAGATGACCGGGCATGGCCCACAGAGCCCCAAGGCCCCGGGAGGGCTGTGCATTTGCTGCAAGTGAGCATTTTCTCGGAAGTCTGCGATTCTGGCTCAAAATGGACATCACCAGAGAGCTTTCCGCCAAAGCTACCATATACATATATATGCATATATATATTCATATATATGTATATGGTGGATTTTCGAAGGAAACCTGCGTGGACCCCTGGTCTACCACAGAAGACAGGCCGCTGCTAGCACCTCCACCTCCCCGCAGTGTGGACACCGGGCGTTCCAGAGCCACAATTCAGCATGATCTCTTTCATCCCGGAGGCCCCCGGGGCTCCTTCCTCAGGCCTCGGCTCCTTTCCGCTTTCCGCAGTGGAAATCAGACTTCAGGACGGAAGCAGACACCTCCCTCTCCCTCACCTTTCAGCCTAGGATGGACGTAATGGTCCCCGTGGACGCATTCAAAATAAAGAAATGAAAGGCTCAAAGAGCTGATCGCAAAGCTCCTAAGGCACGGAGGCCGAATTCAGACCCACAGCTGTCTGCAGTGTCTCCCAACTGAACTCTTTCCAGCGGGTGACGGCCTCCATGGACGGAGGGGCCAAAGCATTCCTGTGTACGCTGTCTGTGGGCGGCCCTGAACCCTGCAAGAGGATGCAGAGACGAATGACACGTAGTTTGTACCTCTAGGAGCTCAAAGAGTCAGTGAGTGCTCCTCCAACTTCGCCACCCCAGTACCCGCAGATAACCGGGCATGGCCCACAGAGCCCCAAGGCCCCGGGAGGGCTGTGCATTGCCGCAAGTGAGCCTTTTCTCGGAAGTCTGCGATTCTGGCTCAAAATGGACGTCACCAGAGAGCTTTTTGCCAAAGCTACCATATACATATATATGCATATATATGTTCATCTATATGCATATATATGTATATGGTGGATTTTCGAAGGAAACCTGCCTGGACCCCTGCTCTACCACAGAAGACAGGCCGCTCCTCGCACCTCCACCTCCCCGCGGTGTGGACACCGGGCGTTCCAGAGCCACAATTCAGCATGATCTCTTTTCATCCCAGAGGCCCCGGGGCTCCTTCCTAAGGCCTCGGCTCCTTCCCGCTTTCCGCAGTGGAAATCAGACTTCAGGACGGAAGCAGTCACCTCCCTTCCCTCACCTTTCTGCCTGGGATGGTCGTAATGGTCCCCGTGGACGCATTCAAAATGAAGAAATGAAAGGCTAAAAGAGCTGATCGCAAAGCTCCTAAGGCACGGAGGCCGAATTCAGACCCACAGCTGTCTGCAGTGTCTCCCAACTGAACTCTTTCCAGCGGGTGACGGCCGCCATGGACGGAGGGGCCAAAGCATCCCCGGGAACGCTGCCTGTGGGCGGCCCTGACCCCTGCAAGACGATGCAGAGACGAATGACACGTAGTTTGTACCTCTAGGAGCTCAAAGTGTCAGTGAGTGCTACTCAAACTTCGCTACCCCAGTACCCGCAGATGACCGAGCATCGCCCACAGAGCCCCAAGGCCCCGGGAGGGCTGTGCATTGGCCGCAAGTGAGCCTTTTCTCGGAAGTCTGCATTCTGGCTCAAAATGGACGTCACCAGAGAGCTTTTTGCCAAAGCTACCATATACATATATGTTCATCTATATGCATATATATGTATATGGTGGATTTTCGAAGGAAACCTGCGTGGACCCCTGGTCTACCACAGAAGACAGGCCGCTGCTAGCACCTCCACCTCCCCGCAGTGTGGACACCGGGCGTTCCAGAGCCACAATTCAGCATGATCTCTTTTTATCCCGGAGGCCCGGGGCTCCTTCCTCAGGCCTCGGCTCCTTCCCGCTTTCCGCAGTGGAAATCAGACTTCAGGACGGAAGCAGACACCTCCCTCTCCCTCACCTTTCAGCCTGGGATGGTCGTAATGGTCCCCGTGGACGCATTCAAAATGAAGAAATGAAAGGCTCCAAGAGCTGATCGCAAAGCTCCTAAGGCACGGAGGCCGAATTCAGACCCACAGCTGTCTGCAGTGTCTCCCAGCTGAACTCTTTCCAGCGGGTGACGGCCGCCATGGACGGAGGGGCCAAAGCATCCCCGGGTACGCTGTCTGTGGGCGGCCCTGACCCCTGCAAGAGGATGCAGAGGCGAATGACACGTAGTTTGTACCTCCAGGAGCTCAAATTGTCAGTGAGTGCTACTCCAAATTCGCCACCCCAGTACCCGCAGATGACCGGGCATGGCCCACAGAGCCCCAGGGCCCCGGGTGGGCTGTGCATTTGCCGCAAGTGAGCCTTTTCTCGGAAGTCTGCGATTCTGGCTCAAAATGGACGTCACCAGAGAGCTTTTTGCCAAAGCTGCCATATACATATATAGCATATATATGTTCATCTATATGCATATATATGTGTATGCTGGATTTTCGAAGGAAACCTGCGTGGACCCCTGGTCTACCACAGAAGACAGGCCGCTCCTAGCACCTCCACCTCCCCGCAGTGTGGACACCGGGCGTTCCAGAGCCACAATTCAGCATGATCTCTTTTCATCCCAGAGGCCCCGGGGCTCCTTCCTAAGGCCTCGGCTCCTTTCCGCTTTCCGCAGTGGAAATCAGACTTCAGGACGGAAGCGGACACCTCCCTCGCCCTCACCTTTCTGCCTGGGATGGTCGTGATGGTCCCCGTGGACGCATTCAAAATGAAGAAATGAAAAGCTCAGAGAGCTGATCGCAAAGCTCCTAAGGCACGGAGGCCGAATTCAGACCCACAGCTGTCCGCAGTGTCTCCCAACTGAACTCTTTCCAGCGGGTGACGGCCGCCATGCACGGAGGGGCCAAAGATTCCCGGGTACGCTGTCTGTGGGCGGCCCTGAACCCTGCCAGATATGCAGAGACGAATGACACGTAGTTTGTACCTCTAGGAGCTCAAAGTGTCAGTGAGTGCTCCTCCAACTTCGCCACCCCAGTACCCGCAGATGACCGGGCATGGCCCACAGAACCCCAAGGCCCCGGGAGGGCTGTGAATTTGCCGCAAGTGAGCCTTTTCTCAGAAGTCTGCGATTCTGGCTCAAAATGGACGTCACCAGAGAGCTTTTCGCCAAAGCTACCATATACATATATATGCATATATGTATATGCATATATATGTATATGGTGGATTTTCGAAAGAAACCTGCGTGGACCCCTGGTCTACCACAGAAGACAGGCCGCTGCTAGCACCTCCACCTCCCCGCAGTGTGGACACCGGGCGTTCCAGAGCCACAATTCAGCATGATCTCTTTTCATCCCGGAGGCCCCAGGGCTCCTTCCTCAGGCCTCGGCTCCTTCCCGCTTTCCGCAGTGGAAATCAGACTTAAGGACGGAAGCAGACACCTCCCTCTCCCTCACCTTTCAGCCTGGGATGGTCGTAATGGTCCCCGGGGACGCATTCAAAATGAAGAAATGAAAGGCTCAAAGAGCTGATCGCAAAGCTCCTAAGGCACGGAGGCCGAATTCAGACCCACAGCTGTCTGCAGTGTCTCCAACTGAACTCTTTCCAGCGGGTGACGGCCGCCATGGACGGAGGGGCCAAAGCATCCCCGGGTACGCTGTCTGTGGGCAGCCCTGACCCCTGCAAGAGGATGCAGAGACGAATGACACGTAGTTTGTACCTCTAGGAGCTCAAAGTGTCAGTGAGTGCTCCTCCAACTTCGGTACCCCAGGACCCGCAGATGACCGAGCATCGCCTACAGAGCCCCAAGGCCCGGGGAGGGCTGTGCATTTGCCGCAAGTCAGCCTTTTCTAGGAAGTCTGCGATTCTGGCTCGAAATGGACGTCACCAGAGAGCTTTTTGCCAAAGCTACCATATACATATATATGCATATATATGTTCATCTATATGCATATATATGTATATGGTGGATTTTCGAAGGAAACCTGCGTGGACCCCTGGTCTACCACAGAAGACAGGCCGCTCCTAGCACCTCCACCTCCCCACAGTGTGGACACCGGGCGTTCCAGAGCCACAATTCAGCATGATCTCTTTTCATCCCGGAGGCCCCGGGGCTCCTTCCTCAGGCCTCGGCTCCTTCCCGCTTTCCGCAGTGGAAATCAGACTTAAGGACGGAAGCAGACACCTCCCTCTCCCTCAACTTTCAGCCTGGGATGGTAGTAATGGTCCCCGGGGACGCATTCAAAATGAAGAAATGAAAGGCTCAAGGAGCTGATCGCAAAGCTCCTAAGGCACGGAAGCCGAATTCAGACCCACAGCTGTCTGCACTGTCTCCCAACTGAACTCTTTCCATGGGTGACGGCCGCCATGGACGGAGGGTCGAAAGCATCCCCGGGTACGCTGTCTGTGGGCGGCCCTGACCCCTGCAAGAGCATACAGAGACGAATGGGACGTAGTTTGTACCTCTAGGAGCTCAAAGTGTCAGTGAGTGCTCCTCCAACTTCGGTACCCCAGTACCCGCAGATGACCGAGCATCGCCCACAGAGCCCCAAGGCCCCCGGAGGGCTGTGCATTTGCCGCAAGTGAGCCTTTTCTCGGAAGTCTGCGATTCTGGCTCCAAATGGACGTCACCAGAGAGCTTTTTGCCAAAGCTACCATATACATATATATGCATATATATGTTCATCTATATGCATATATATGTATATGGTGGATTTTCGAAGGAAACCTGCGTGGACCCTGGTCTACCACAGAAGACAGGCCGCTCCTAGCACCTCCACCTCCCGCAGTGTGGACACCGGGCGTTCCAGAGCCACAATTCAGCATGATCTCTTTTCATCCCAGAGGCCCCGGGGCTCCTTCCTAAGGCCTCGGCTCCTTCCCGCTTTCCGCAGTGGAAATCAGACTTCAGGACGGAAGCAGACACCTCCCTCTCCCTCACCTTTCTGCCTGGGATGGTCGTAATGGTCCCCGAGGACGCATTCAAAATGAAGAAATGAAAGGCTCAAAGAGCTGATCGCAATGCTCCTAAGGCACGGAGGCCGAATTCAGACCCACAGCTGTCTGCAGTGTCTCCCAACTGAACTCTTTCCAGCGGGTGACGGCCGCCATGGACGGAGGGGCCAAAGCATCCCTGGGTACGCTGCCTGTGGGCGGCCCTGAACCCTGCAAGAGGATGCAGAGACGAATGACACGTAGTTTGTACCTCTAGGAGCTCAAGTGTCAGTGAGTGCTCCTCCAACTTCGCCACCCCAGTACCCGCAGATGACCGGGCATGGCCCACAGAGCCCCAAGGCCCCGGGAGGGCTGTGCATTTGCCGCCAGTGAGCCTTTTCTCGGAAGTCTGCGATTCTGGCTCAAAATGGACGTCACCAGAGAGCTTTTCGCCAAAGCTACCATATACATATATATGCATATATATATTCATCTATATGCATATATATGTATATGGTGGATTTTCGAAGGAAACCTGCGTGGACCCCTGCTCTACCACAGAAGACAGGCCGCTCCTCGCACCTCCACCTCCCCGCAGTGTGGACACCGGGCGTTCCAGAGCCACAGTTCAGCATGATCTCTTTTCATCCCAGAGGCCCCGGGGCTCCTTCCTAAGGCCTCGGCTCCTTCCCGCTTTCCACAGTGGAAATCGGACTTCAGGACGGAAGCAGACACCTCCCTCTCCCTCACCTTTCTGCCTGGGATGGTCGTAATGGTCCCCGTGGACGCATTCAAAATGAAGAAATGAAAGGCTAAAAGAGCTGATCGCAAAGCTCCTAAGGCACAGAGGCCGAATTCAGACCCATAGCTGTCTGCAGTGTCTCCTAACTGAACTCTTTCCAGCGGGTGACGGCCGCCATGGACGCAGGGGCCAAAGCATCCCTGGGTACGCTGTCTGTGGGTGGCCCTGAACCCTACAAGAGCATACAGAGACGAATGGGACGTAGTTTGTACCTCGAGGAGCTCAAAGTGTCAGTGATGCTCCTCCAACTTCGGTACCCCAGTACCCGCAGATGACCGAGCATCGCCCACAGAGACCCAAGGCCCCGGGAGGGCTGTGCATTTGCCGCAAGTGAGCCTTTTCTCGGAAGTCTGCGATTCTGGCTCAAAATGGACGTCACCAGAGAGCTTTTTGCCAAAGCTACCATATGCATATATATGCATATATATGTTCATCTATATGCATATATATGTATATGGTGGATTTTCGAAGAAAACCTGCGTGGACCCCTGGTCTACCACAGAAGACAGGCCGCTCCTAGCACCTCCACCTCCCGCAGTGTGGACACCGGGCGTTCCAGAGCCACAATTCAGCATGATCTCTTTTCATCCCAGAGGCCCCGGGGCTCCTTCCTAAGGCCTCGTCTCCTTCCCGCTTTCCGCAGTGGAAATCAGACTTCAGGGCGGAAGCAGACACCTCCCTCTCCCTCACCTTTCTGCCTGGGATGGTCGTAATGGTCCCCGTGGACGCATTCAAAATGAAGAAATGAAAGGCTCAAAGAGCTGATCGCAAAGCTCCTAAGGCACGGAGGCCGAATTCAGACCCACAGCTGTCTGCATTGTCTCCTAACTGAACTCTTTCCAGCGGGTGACGGCCGCCATGGACGCAGGGGCCAAAGCATCCCTGGGTACGCTGTCTGTGGGTGGCCCTGAACCCTGCAGAGCATACAGAGACGAATGACACGTAGTTTGTACCTCTAGGAGCTCAAAGTGTCAGTGAGTGCTCCTCCAACCATCACCCAGTACCCGCAGATGACCGAGCATGGCCCACAGAGACCCAAGGCCCGGGAGGGCTGTGCATTTGCCGCAAGTGAGCCTTTTCTCGGAAGTCTGCGATTCTGGCTCAAAATGGACGTCACCAGAGAGCTTTTTGCCAAAGCTACCATATACATATATATGCATATAAATGTTCATCTATATGCATATATATGTATATGGTGGATTTTCGAAGGAAACCTGCGTGGACCCCTGGTCTAGCACAGAAGACAGGCCGCTGCTAGCACCTCCACCTCCCCGCAGTGTGGACACCGGGCGTTCCAGAGCCACAATTCAGCATGATCTTTTTTTATCCCGGAGGCCCCGGGGCTCCTTCCTCAGGCCTCGGCTCCTTCCCGCTTTCCGCAGTGGAAATCAGACTTCA
>NW_024343565.1:0-346 GCF_902729225.1 Pteropus medius
TTTATGAAATATAAGTAAAAATTCTATGTCTCTTTTAGGTTCTTTTTTCATAATTTAAATAGAAGTTAGCTTTATTTAAATTGTTTTTCTCCATTTTTTTTTTTAGAATAGAATGATGTGTGGATTTATACATAAAAATAAGAATATTTTTAGGTGATATAAGCTTTGATTTCTTACTATTATTATTTTATTATTAATTTATTATTTACTGTGATTATATGGCTGTGAAGAATAGAATGACTACCAGAATAATTTGGTGATGGTAATTTCTTTCTCTCTCTTTTCTTTCTTTCTTTCTTTCTTTCTTTCTTTCTTTCTTTCTTTCTTTCTTTCTTTCTTTCTTTCT
>NW_024343566.1:0-513 GCF_902729225.1 Pteropus medius
TAAAGATAACCCTAAGCCTAAATTTAACCCTAAACCTAACCTAATAATAACACTAACACTATCATAACCCTAACCCTCACCCTAACCATAGCCCTAACCCTACACCTAATGCTAACCCTAAACCTAAATTTTACACTATCAATAACCCTAAACTTAATCCCTGACCCTAAACCTAAGCCTAACCCTATTTTAACTGTAAAATTAACTCTAACCCTTAAACTAATTCTAAATAGAACCCAAACCTTAAATATATCCCTAACACTAAACCTAACCCAGATCCTAACCCTTAATCTAAAGCTAATTCGAACCTTAATTGTAACTCTAACCCTAAAACCCTAAAACCCTAAAACCCTAACCCTAACCCTAACTCTAAAACTTACACTAAGTATAACCCGAACTCTAACCTCATATCCTAATATTAAACCTAAAGCTAATTCTAAACTTAACTCTAACAGTAACCCTAGCTAATCCTAATTCTAACCCATTCCCGTAACCCTATCTCTCAATCTAACC
>NW_024343567.1:0-330 GCF_902729225.1 Pteropus medius
CCTCTGGGATGAAAAGAGATCATGCGGAATTGTGGCTCTGGAACGCCCGGTGTCCCCACTGCGGGGAGGAGGATGTGCTAGGAGCGGCCTGTCTTCTGTGGTTGACCAGGGGTCCACGCAGGTTTCCTTCGAAAATCCACCATATACATATACATGCATATAGATGAACATATATATGCATGTATATGTATATGGTAGCTTTAGCAAAAAGCTCTCTGGTGACGTCCATTTTGAGCCAGAATCGCAGACTTCCGAGAAAAGGCTCACTTGCGGCAAATGCACAGCCCTCCCGGGGCCTTGGGGCTCTGTGGGCGATGCTCGGTCTTCTGC
>NW_024343568.1:0-2635 GCF_902729225.1 Pteropus medius
GTACATTCACTGCGGAGGGCTCTTCCTTTGTTGGGGACTAGAACACTGTCCAATAGACAATGCTCAACTCCAGGATGTACGACATGAATTGCAACGTGGGATCTCAGCTACTTCAGCGCATTCCGAGTGCGCTTTCTGACCTACGGTCCTGATGGTTGTACCAGCAAAGCATTCACGGGCCTTATCGGGAAAGAACACAGGAAGCCTATCCAAAGACAGTGGTGGAAGTGACTGCTTCTAATGCATAGAGTTCCTCTAAATGGAAACCCAGTCCGTTAGTACTGAACAGCAGGATAGGAGGTCGCTTCTGTTCATTGCATCTGATCGCCTGCATTGCGGCCGAATCCCGCTTGGTACGAATTAACCTCCAGGAAACTCTCAGGTTTCGCAGATGGCTTTCCACGCTGCAGTTGTTAGTAGGGCAAGAGCTCTCTGCACTGAGGCCAAGTTTTGCAGTCAACTGCGAGACCTCTTTCATAGGCATTGGCAAGAACCCCGGCGGCAGCTCCAAAGAGGAATAATGACCTTCTGGGTCACTATCAGACCTCCCCCCGCAAGAAACTGTGCTGTCTTTGCCGGTTGAAATATGAACGATGTGGCGGCAGAGTGGCAGGAGACAGCTTTGCAGAGGACAAGAAAGCCGCCACACTTTTAGAAAGCGCCTGAGCAATGAGGACCGTCAGTGAGTTGCAGGACCGTGGCAATCTCCAGAATGTTATCAAACTTCTCTGACACAGCCAACAGGTCGCCTATTCAAGAAAGCACCGTTCATTCCGGGAGGGCTTTCAGATATACGGGGGTTCGAACCATGTCGATAAGAACACGCTCAAATCCAATATGAATGATAGGAATTTCTAATAGTATCCTAGTAACATTGTCTAGAGCTTTGGGCGGGCAGATTGAGACTTAAGGTCCTCATCAATACTAGCAGCAAATCGTTCACTGGACTTCTCAGGACTAAATGCAGGCCTTGAAATACTGCTCCATTGCCATTGGAAACTGAGCGTTTCTAAGTGTTAGAGAGTTCCTCTAGATGGAAACAAAGGACTACAGTCATGAACAGAAGGTTATGAGATCGCTCCTGCACATGCCATCTGAGCCAGAGTTTTGCCGCTTAATCCCGCTTTGTAAGAATTCTGCTCCAAAACGGCTGGTTTTTCCAGATGTCATTCCACGTTGTAGGGCTTGGAACCTGAAAAAGCACTCTACAGGAGGCGGGGAAATTGTCAGTCGCCTCTGAGCTGGCTTCTGAAAGTAATTCAGGCCTAAGTGTCAGACTTTGCATTGAGATTGCAATTGGCGCGGCATGTGTACCGAGAAGCCAGAGCCACAAAGTTTCCAAGTTGAAGGCGTTTCCCATAGCGTTCCTGCTCAGAGCGCCGTTACTTGATGCAAAGGCCAGCTTTGGAGGCAGTTCTAAGGCTTGGCTAGTGTGTTAAGGCTTCCACGGAACCTTGTTGACACAAGTCAGGCGATTTCAATGTGAGGTCCCCGGCATATGAACTGATCGTCTTTCATCGGCCTCGGTGAGAAGACAGGTTGCAGGTTCAGAAAGGAACAATTCCCTTCACGGTTCCTACCTGGGCCACTGCAGGAAATGCGGTCTCCGCGGCCAGCCAGCAGCCTGCAAAAACGATGTGAGAAGTAATTGCCAAAAACAGATTTGCCAAGGGCGAGAAAACACGCACTTGCGAGTGGGAACCTCGTGTGTAATGACAGGGACCATGTGCTACGTTCAGGGCGTGGGTAAGGAAAAGAGAGATTTTCCCAAGGCCTTCTCAGAAACTGAAATGAAGTCACGTTAAGTTAGGGGTACATTCACTCATGGAAATATCTTCCTTTGTTGGGGACTAGAACACTGTCAATAGAAAATGCTCTGGCGCTCAGGATGAGCGGCCAGCCTGAATAGATGCGTGGGATCTCAAACTACTTCAGCGCATTCCAGTCTCCTTTCAGCCTCTGGTCCCTGATGTCAGTTCTAAGCAAAAAGCATTCCACAGGCCTTATAAGGAAAAAGAGCAGCGAAGCCTAATGTCACAAGAGCAGTGGTGGAAAGTGACCTTCTACAATAAAGAGTTCTAAACTGAAGCTTGTCGGTGACACTGAACATGAGTGGGATTGGGTGGAGAGGGGCCGCTTCTGTTATTTGCATCTGATAAGCCATTGCTTGGCGGCGAATCCCGCTTAGTGCAATTAACACTCCCAGGAAACTCTCAGGTTTCCATGGAGTAGCTTTCCTTTGCAGCAATTGTTGGTAAGGCAAAAACTCTCTCTGCACATGCACACTGAGGCCAAGTTTTGCAGTCAACTGCGAGACCTCTTTCCTAGGCATTGGCAAGAACACCGGCGGCAGCTCCAAAGAGGAATAATGACCTTCTGGGTCACTATCAGACCTGCCCCCGCAAGAAACGGTGCTGTGTTTGCCGGTTGAAATATGAACGATGTGGCGGCAGAGTGCCGGAGACAGCCTTGCAGAGGACAAGGAAGCCGACACTCTTTTAGAAAGCGCCTGAGCAATGAGGACCGTCAGTGAGTTGCAGGACCGTGGCAATCTCCAGAATGTTATCAAACTTCTCTGACACAGCCAACAGGTCGCATATCCAAGAAAGCACCGTTCATTCCGGGAGGGCTTTCA
>NW_024343569.1:0-300 GCF_902729225.1 Pteropus medius
CACGTAAAGACATTTTTAAAAGTAAGTGCTGACCCTGAAGTTAGAGGATATGGTGCGGAACTTTAGCTTGTCCGCTTGCTAGTTACTGGCCACCCTTGACCAAGCCACTTAAACTATCTGAGCCTCAGATATCACTTTCTTTCCCTATAAAAGGGATGACACCTACCTTATAGAATAAGTTTGTGAAAATAAGTGGTATAGTAGCAGGGTGATAGTAGAGTTTCAACAAATATTTGCTATGACATTAGTCTCCAAATTTTCATCCCAAGAATTCATTTTTGTTACTCCTTCCCTCCATGT
>NW_024343570.1:0-565 GCF_902729225.1 Pteropus medius
AGGAGAAGGAGAAGGAGAAGGAGAAGAAGGAGAAGGAGAAGAAGAAAGACTAATTCCACCAGGGGAATACTATTAGCACCAGTCATGAGGCAAGGTGACAAATCTTTGGGTGTTCCTCTTTCCAAATGCTCAGCTAGCATCAACAAGTGATCTCAGGACCCAGAGTGTGTGCCTCCCTCTGTCCTCACTTCTCTTTCCCTAAAACTCCCACACATTCCTCTCTACTGGCAGTTAATCCTGGAAAATGCCCCAGGCAGTGCCTGGGCTCCACCACAGACCTCATCCCAGGGGCCACCTGTCAACCGAGCTCCTTAGATGATGACCCTGGGGAGACTAACAGGAGCAGCTGAGTTTCATTAATGCTTGAGATAGAAAAGGGCTTTGCTGTCTGGTGACTGACTTGTGCCTCTGGAGGAACTTGGCCAGGAACCAGCTGACAGGGCGCCAGCATGGTGGCTCCACGGAACTGGGAACATGAAGACCCAAGAGCCGTTCTTGGTCTAGTCTTATGTCCCTCTTGGAGTTGGTGACTCTGGTGTTCGTATTCATGCTAGGGAGAGTTCTC
>NW_024343571.1:0-923 GCF_902729225.1 Pteropus medius
GGGTTTGATATGTATTTATTCTGTGCCTAGGATTGTGCTAATTGCTATATTACAAATAAAAGTGAAAGCACTCTCCCAGACTTCAACAAGCCTAGACTGGCACGAAAGAGACAAGACTGAACACAGATAAGACACTACTTGATGCAGTGGCAGGCTGAGCGGGCCTAGAAAAAGCAAGCCACTGCACAGAAAGGGTGGAGTGATGTCTTAGGTCAGCTTGGGCTGCTGAAACTAATCACCACACACTGGGTGGCTTAAACAACAAACGGGTTTTTTTTCTTGCTGTTCTGGAGGCTGGGAAGTCCAAGATCAAGGTGCCAGCAGTTTAGGTTCTTGCTGGGAACTCCCTTCCTGGTTTATAGATGGCCATTTCTTGATGTGTCCTCACATGGCAGAGAAAGAGAGAGGAAGCAAGCTTGCTCACATCTCCTCTTATAAGAAGACTAATCCCATCATGGGGGCTGCACCCACACGATCTCATCTAAACCTAATCACCTCCCAAAGACCCATCTCCTAATGCCATGAACATTCAGTCATAGCAAGTGTTGAAGAAGTCATCATAGAAGAGGTGGACCATGACCTTGGCCTGGGTCTGGATAGATGGGGAGGATTTGTATTGGGGGAGAGCCTCCCAAGGGGTAGCCACATAAGTGTAGTCCTTGAGGGATGAAGGAAGAGGTGTAGGCCATGCTGGAGCTGGCACAGTGGAGGCCCCAGGAGAGGGTGGCCACATGGATGGTTCAAAGTGGAGTCCAATTACATTCTGCCCTTGACCACTGGGATCAAGGGTATGTGTATCATCCATAGATAGTATATGGGATCGCTAGAGGTTTTTAAAAAAGACTTTAGTTTTTTAGAGCAGTTTTAGGTTCACAGCAAAATTGAGAAGAAAGTACGGAGATCTCCCATAACCCCCATACCCC
>NW_024343572.1:0-880 GCF_902729225.1 Pteropus medius
AGTTCCTGATCCAGACAAAACAAGGAAGATAATAAAATTCTGGTTGTGGCTTAAAGCCACTACTTTTAGGAATGATTTGTTATGCAGCAATAATTGAAACCACGGGGAATCCAGTTTTCATGGACCAGGTGGTGCTGAGCTCACTGGGACCCCTGGGCAGCGTGGGGATGGTGACCCAGGCTCAGATCCTGGTGCTTGCTCTTGAGAAGCCCCACCCAGCATGAATAGCATGGCATCTTGAGAGTAAGTAAAAACTCAAAAGTGCAGTTGGCTGACAAGAAGATCCCACATGAGGTTGCAGGGTATCCCAGTGAGAGATGGAGTGTATGAGCATTTAGAAATCCAGGCTCCTACGACCTGTGCTTCAGGCTGGGAGGCAAGAGCCTCCCCTCAATGTGATAATGGTCGTCACGGGATATGGTGAGGAGTGGGTGAGGGCATGAGTTGGGGCACTTAGCATGGTGCCTAGCACATAGGAAGTGCTCAACAAACGTTAAGTTATTATTATTATTATTATTATTATTATTATTATTATATTATTGATTTCTCCTTACTCAGAAAATTTTATTGTCACTGTTATTGTTTGATCTTTCAGTATAGGCAGAGGCATAGTTCTAAGAGACCTAATATTAAACCATAAGCAAAGACCATGATGCTCCTACCCACAGCCTGATCTTGTACCACTTATAGTTCAGAATTTATAGTTTCCAAATGATACTAGTAGATCATTAGCTTCTCACTGAGGTAGGTAAATGGATATTCTTTATACTTCTAGTTTCCAGATGAAGCCCAGAAAATTCACTGACATCTAAAAATCTTACAACTAATAAGTAACTGGATCACAACTTAAATCCAGGGTTCTGATTCCAGATTAGTCCTG
>NW_024343573.1:0-381 GCF_902729225.1 Pteropus medius
AGGGAGGTGTCTGCTTCCGTCCTGAAGTCTGATTTCCACTGCGGAAAGCGGGAAGGAGCCGAGGCCTGAGGAAGGAGCCCCGGGGCCTCCGGAATAAAAAGATTTCATGCTGAATTGTGGCTCTGGAACGCCCGGTGTCCACACTGCGGGGAGGTGGAGGTGCTAGCAGCGGCCTGTCTTCTGTGCTAGACCAGGGGTCCACGCAGGTTTCCTTCGAAATTACACCATATACCTATAGATGCATATAGATGAATATATATACGCATCTATAGGTATATGGTAGCTTTGGCGAAAAGCTCTCTGGTGACGTCCATTTTGAGCCAGAATCGCAGACTTCCGAGTAAAGGCTCACTTGCGGCAAATGCACAGCCCTCCCGGGGC
>NW_024343574.1:0-936 GCF_902729225.1 Pteropus medius
CCAGTCTATATAGTGATGCTTGTCCAAGATGAGTTTTCACCTGTCTGCGATAATATAAGAAAAATAAGGATAACTAGTGAATTTTTAAAAGCAAAACAAGATAATTTAAGGGCTGTCTTTTTCTGATATTTTCTTGTTATGAAATATCTTTATAGTATTTTTTCCAGACATGAAAATTTAACAGCCCTTATTAATCATTTTTTCTAAAAAAAAAATATATATATAATCATTGACTTCTGGGAAGCACCGCATCTACCACGCTAGCTCAGAATTTGGCTGGGCACTGAGGGCCTAACTCCAAAGCCGTCTCAGAGTCTCGTTTCTTTTGCTGTCCTAGTTTTGAACTATCTCCCCACTACTGCATCTGCAGAGATTATTGCCTAGATGTGTCTGTATTTGTTTCTGCATTCTTATGGTGGCTTCTATATTTCTGGAAGCTCTCTCCTTTATGAGCCACTTAATGGGAGACACACACTCTTGGGTGAGATAGCATTAGCCTAACTAAGACCCTTCTAATCAGATCAAATGGCTCACATGTACCTGGCTCTGGAGGATCCCTTTTATCAGCAGAGGTCTTGGTAATGTCATGCAGCACAGAGACGCCTCTTTGAGATCACCGACATGCCAGCTGAATGTTTGATTCTCTTCCCTGTCCTGCAGTGCACGGTGACCTGTGGAGGAGGGGTTCAGACCCGATCCGTCCACTGTGTGCAGCAGGGCCGGCCTTCCTCAAGTTGTCTGCTCCAACAGAAACCTCCGGTGCTACGGGCCTGTAATACCAACTTTTGTCCAGCTCCTGAAAAGAGAGGTAAAAGTGACCCCTACACTCCAATTTTACTAGTCTTCAGAGAATTTTTCAAACACCCACTGTTTGGTGGTGCAGCTCGTACACGGCCCACCTCTAGGGGGTGCCATTCACATCAAAGTCCACGTGAA
>NW_024343575.1:0-865 GCF_902729225.1 Pteropus medius
GCTGTCTGTGGGTGGCCCTGAACTCTGCATGAGCACACAGAGACGAATGAGACATAGTTTGGACCCCAAGAAGCTCATTCTAACAGTGAGTGCTTCTCAAACTTCTGTACGCAAGTACCTGCAGATGACTGAACATTGCCTATAAAGCCCCAAGGCGGTGGGAAGGCTGTGCGTTTGCCACAAGTGAGAATTTCTCCGAAGTCTGCACTTTTGGCTCACAATGGACGTGAACTGAATGTGTAATGGCAGAGCTCACATCCATATATATATATATCTATATCTATATATATCTATATCTATATATCTATATATATATAGATATAGATATATATAGATATAGATATATATATAGGCATTATATATGCATATATAATGCCCATATATATATGGTAGTTTTTTAGAACAAAAGGCTGTGTTACCCCCAGGTCTTTAGGGAAGGCAGGCCATTCCCAGCACATCCACCTCCCTGGAGTGTGGACACAGGATGTCCCAGAGCCACAATTCGACATAGTCCCAGCTCATCCAAGAGGCCCTGAGCTCATTCCGGAGGCCTGTGCTCCATCCTGCTTTCTCAGTGTGAAATAAAACTTCTGGACTAGAGCAGACAGCTCCTTCTCCTTCACCTTTCTGCCTGGGCTGGTCGTGATGGTTCCTGTATACTCATTCAAAATTTAGAAAACTGAGTCTCATACAGGTGATCACACAGCTAATAAGTGACAGAGTCAGATACAGACCAACAGCTGTCTGAAGTTTCCAAAACTGACCTCTTTCTACCAGTTGAAGGATGCCATTTTGGCTTCTTCCTCGACAAGGATGGAGGGGCACATGGGACGATGGAAGTACGGGCAGAAGCTTACTTGGGTAC
>NW_024343576.1:0-752 GCF_902729225.1 Pteropus medius
GGGGCTTTGCCCAGACCCTCGCGGTGGCAGCTCAGAATCCAGCCTCCCAGTCCCCAGTGTAGACAGCCCCTGGACGCGTCCGCCTGTGGATCACAGGGCCCCAAAGGAACGGACGGTCAATGTCTTATGTGACTGCGTGTCCGGCGAGCAGGAGGGCTCGTGCCACGGAGGTGGCAGAGCCGCATCGTCACAGTGCCGCTGCAGTGAGGTGGCACGCTGAGCCCTCGGCGCGCAGACCCTCGAGCAGCACCTCCTACGGTTTGCAGCGTCGCTGCGAGGGACCCCATCGAGTGATGAGGCTAAAAGTAGAAGGTGCCTATCGAGTGCTCCGCGGAGCGAGCCGCTGCCGATGCCGATAACGGAAAAACAAAAGGGCCGTGTGCTCAGGGCCAGGCCAGGCTTGGGGAGGGCCGGCCGGCAGGCCGGGCCAGAGGTTGGACCTCTGGGGCAGGAGGGCTTGGGCCCTGCCTCGTGCGGCCCCTTGCTGTGCGGCCCAGGGAAAGGCCTCGCCTCTCCGGGCCGCAGTTTCCCCAGCTGTAGGTAAGGGGTGAGGGGTGAGGGGCAGTGACCCCGCCTCACTTCCGGGGCCACTGGCACCCTGGCCTGCACCCCGAGCCTGTCCCGGCGTCCTCCGAGTCCCGTGCTGCTGCTGCGTCTGCGAGGCCTCTGGGGACGGGGTCCCTTCGTGGCACGGGTGCAGCGGGTGTTCAGGAGGCCAGCGCAGGGGGCAGCAGAAGTGGGAGGCACGGGCG
>NW_024343577.1:0-436 GCF_902729225.1 Pteropus medius
TTTTGCCTGGGTGGCACTTACCTGCCTTTTAACCTGACTCCAAAGCCTGGCCACCCAGGGAACGGGGGAGCGGTCCCACGCTTCGCACATTTTCCGTGGCAGTTGCGGCGTGTCATTACTATTGCGTCCTTAGCACCAAACGCCGTATCTGGCACATGGTGGGCACGCAAGTATGTTTTACAAGATAAAATTTTGCCACTATTCGGGGTCATTTTCTGAGAACTTGAACATTCAAGGATGTGTAGGGGTTAAAGGTGTGGCAGGGATGGCCGTCGGGAGGCGACCAGAGGGATTCAGGTGAGATGACGGTGGTTACTTCTCATCTGTCGGAGCGAGGATGACTCATTATCCTGAGCACCACGCACTCCAGCGGGCTCCGTCTTTGAAATTCTTTTGTTCTTCTGTATCTCTAGCTCCATCCTTCTTCAAGCTCGTA